>NW_027094850.1:0-48978 GCF_029207755.1 Chamaea fasciata | reverse complement strand
GTTTGCAGGGGTAAGTAAAGTCAACGGCCCAGGTGACTGATGTCAGTTTGTAGGAGGCCTTTAGCCCTCCAAGGGAAGCCAGGCTTCCAGTTTGTGGCAGCTTGCATCTGGAAGAAATCCTGTTCCATTTGGGATCGTAGGCGTTTGAGGCCTGGTGATCGGCAGAGGGAGTTGGGCACAAAGGATGGCCTGTTTGCAGGGGTAAGTAAAGTCAGCTGCCCAGGTGCCTGGTGTCAGTTTGTAGGAGGCCTTTGGCCCTCCAAGGGAAGCTAGTCTTCCAGTTTGTGGCAGCTTGCATCTGGAAGAAATCCTGTTCCGTTCGGGATTGTAGGTGGCCGAGGCCAGGTGCCCAGCAGAAGGAGTTGGGCACAAACGATGGCCTGTTTCCAGGGGTAAGTAAAGTCAACTGCCCAGGTGCCTGATGTTAGTTTGTAGGAGGCCTTTGGCCCTCTAAAGGAATCCAGGCAATTAGTTTTTGGCAGCTTGCATCTGGAAGAAATCCTGTTCCGTTCGGGATTGTAGGTGGCCGAGGCCAGGTGCCCGGCAGAGGGAGTTGGGAACAAAGGATGGCCTGTTTCCAGGGGTAAGTAAAGTCAGCTTCCCAGGTGCCTGATGTCAGTTTGTAGGAGGCCTTTGGCACTCCAGGGGAAGCCAGGCTTCCTGCTTGTGGCAGCTTGCATCTGGAAGAAATCCTGTTCCGTTCAGGATTGTAGGTGGCCGGAGCCGGGTGCCCTGGTGAGGGAGTTGGGAACAAAGGATGGCCTGTTTCCGGGGTATGTAAAGTCAGCTGCCCAGCTGCCTGATTTCAGTTTGTAGGAGGCCTTTGGCCCTCTAAGGGAAGCCAGGCTTCAGTTTGTGGCAGCTTGCATCTGGAAGAAATGCGGTTCCGTTCGGGATTGTAGGTGGCCGAGGCCAGGTGCCCGGCAGAGGGAGTTGGGCACAAAGGATGGCCTGTTTGCAGGGGTAAGTAAAGTCAGCTGCCCAGGTGCCTCATGTCAGTTTGTAGAAGGCCTTTGGCCCTCCAAGGGAAGCTAGTCTTCCAGTTTGTGGCAGCTTGCATCTGGAAAAAATCCTGTTCCATTCAAGATTGTAGGTGGCCGAAACCGGGTGCCCGGCAGAGGGAGTTGGGCACAAAGGATGGCCTGTTTCCAGGGTTAAGTAAAGTCAGCTGCCCAGGTGCCTGGTGTCAGTTTGTAGGAGGCCTTTGGCCCTCTAAGGGAAGCCAGGCTTCCAGTTTGTGGCAGCTTGCATCTGGAAGAAATCCTGTTCCGTTCGGGATTGTGGGTGGCCGAGGCCAGTTGCCCGGCAGAGGGAGTTGGGCACAAAGGATGGCCTGTTTCCAGGGCTAAGTAAAGTCAGCTGCCCAGGTGCCTGATGTCAGTTTGCAGGTGGCTATTGTTCCTCCATGGGAAGCCAGGCTTCCCGCTTGTGGCAGCTTGCATCTGGAAGAAATCCTGTTCCGTTCAGGATTGTAGGTGGCCGAGGCCAGGTGCCCGGCAGAGGGAGTTGGGCACAAAGGATGGGCCTGTTTCCAGGGGTAAGTAAAGTCAGCTGCCCAGGTGTCTGGTGTCAGTTTGTAGGAGGACTTTGGCCCTCCAAGGGAAGCCAGCCTTCCAGCATGGAGCAGCTTGAATCTGGAAGAAATCCTATTCTGTTCGGGATTGTAGGTGGCCCGAGCTGGGTGTCCGGCTGAAAGAGTTGGGAACAAAGGATGGCCTGTTTCCAGGGGTAAGTAAAGTCAGCTGCCCAGATGCCTGATGTCAGTTTGTAGGAGGCCTTTGGCCCTCCAAGGGAAGCTAGTCTTCCAGTTTGTGGCAGCTTGCATCTGGAAGAAATGCTGTTCCGTTCGGGATTGTTGGTGGCCGGAGCCGGGTGCCCTGGTGAGGGAGTTGGGAACAAAGGATGGCCTGTTTCCAGGGCTAAGTAATGTCAGCTGCCCAGGTGCCTGATGTCAGTTTGTAGGAGGCCTTTGGCCCTCCAAGGGAAGCTAGTCTTCCAGTTTGTGGCAGCTTGCATCTGGATGTAAACCTGTTCCGTTCGGGATTGTAGGCGGCCAAAGCCGGGTGCCCGTCATTAGGAGTTTGGGAACAAAAGATGGCCTGTTTGCAAAGGTAAGTAAAGTCAACTGCCCAGGTGCCTGGTGTCAGTTTGTAGGAGGCCTTTGGCCCTCCAGGGGAAGCCAGGCTTCCTGATTGTGGCAGCTTGCATCTGGGAGAAATCCTGTTCTGTTTGGGATCGTAGGTGGCCGAGGCCTGGTGCCCGGCTGAGGGAGTTGGGCACAAAGGATGGCCTGTTTCCAGGGGTAAGTAAAGTCAGCTGCCCAGGTGCCTGATGTCAGTTTGTAGGAGGCCTTTGACCCTCCAAGGGAAGCTAGTCTTCCAGTTTGTGGCAGCTTGCATCTGGAAGAAATCCTGTTCCATTCAAGATTGTAGGTGGCCGAAACCGGGTGCCCGGCAGAGGGAGTTGGGCACAAAGGATGGCCTGTTTCCAGGGGTAAGTAAAGTCAGCTGCCCAGGTGCCTGGTGTCAGTTTGTAGGAGGCCTTTGGCCCTCTAAGGGAAGCCAGGCTTCCAGTTTGTGGCAGCTTGCATCTGGAAGAAATGCTGTTCCGTTCGGGATTGTAGATGGCCGAGGCCAGGTGCCCAGCAGAGGGAGTTGGGCACAAAGGATGGCCTGTTTCCAGGGGTAAGTAAAGTCAGCTGCCCAGGTGCCTGATGTCAGTTTGTAGGAGGCCTTTGACCCTCCAAGGGAAGCTAGTCTTCCAGTTTGTGGCAGCTTGCATCTGGAAGAAATCCTGTTCCATTCAAGATTGTAGGTGGCCGAAACCGGGTGCCCGGCAGAGGGAGTTGGGCACAAAGGATGGCCTGTTTCCAGGGGTAAGTAAAGTCAGCTGCCCAGGTGCCTGGTGTCAGTTTGTAGGAGGCCTTTGGCCCTCTAAGGGAAGCCAGGCTTCCAGTTTGTGGCAGCTTGCATCTGGAAGAAATGCTGTTCCGTTCGGGATTGTAGATGGCCGAGGCCAGGTGCCCAGCAGAGGGAGTTGGGCACAAAGGATGGCCTGTTTCCAGGGGTAAGTAAAGTCAGCTGCCCAGGTGCCTGATGTCAGTTTGTAGGAGGCCTTTGGCCCTCCAAGAGAAGCCAGCCTTCTGCTTGTGGCAGCTTGCATTTGGAAGAAATCCTGTTCCGTTCGGAATTGTAGGTGGCCGGAGACGGCTGCCCTGTTGAGAGAGTTGGGCACAAAGGATGGCCTGTTTCCAGGGGTAAGTAAAGTCAGCTGCCCAGGTGCCTGATGTCAGTTTTTAGGAGGCCTTTGGCCCTCTAAGGGAAGCTAGGCTTCCAGTTTGTGGCAGCTTGCATCTGGAAGAAATGCGGTTCCGTTCGGGATTGTAGGTGGCCGAGGCCAGGTGCCCTGGTGAGGGAGTTGGGCACAAAGGATGGCCTGTTTCCAGGGGTAAGTAAAGTCAGCTGCCCAGGTGCCTGATGTCAGTTTGTAGGAGGCCTTTGGCCTCCAAGGGAAGCCAGGATTCTGATTGTGGCAGCTTGCATCTGGAAGAAATCCTGTTCCGTTTGGGATCGTAGGTGGTGGAGGCCTGGTGCCCGGCAGAGGGAGTTGGGCACAAAGGATGGCCTGTTTGCAGGGGTAAGTAAAGTCAGCTGCCCAGGTGCCTGGTGTCTATTTGTAGGAGGCCTTTGTCCCTCCAGGGGAAGCCAGGCTTCCTGATTGTGGAAGCTTGCATCTGGAAGAAATCCTGTTCCGTTCGGGATTGTAGGTGGCCAAAGCCGGCTGCCCTGCTGAGGGAGTTGGGCACAAAGGACGGCCTGTGTCCAGGGGTAAGTAACGTCAGCTGCCCAGGTGCCTGATGTCAGTTTGTAGGAGGCCTTTGGCCCTCCAAGGGAAGCCAGGCTTCCTGATTGTGGCAGCTTGCATCTGGGAGAAATGCTGTTCCGTTTGGGATCGTAGGTGGTGGAGGCCAGGTTCCCGGCAGAGGGAGTTGGGCACAAAGAATGGCCTGTTTCCAGGGGTAAGTAAAGTCAGCTGCCCAGGTGCCTGATGTCAGTTTGTAGGAGGCCTTTGGCCCTCCAAGGGAAGCAAGTCTTCCAGTTTGTGGCAGCTTGCATCTGGAAGAAATCCTATTCCGTTCGGGATTGTAGGTGGCCGAGGCCAGGTGCCTGGCAGAGGGAGTTGGGCACAAAGGATGGCCTGTTTCCAGGGGTAAGTAAAGTCAACTGCCCAGGTGCCTGATGTCAGTTTGTAGGAGGCCTTTGGCCTTCTAAAGGAAGCCAGGCTTCAAGTTTTTGGCAGCTTGCATCTGGAAGAAATGTTGTTTTGTTCGGGATTGTGGGTGGTGGAGGCCTGGTGCCCGGCAGAGGGAGTTGGGCACAAAGGATGGCCTGTTTCCAGGGGTAAGTAAAGTCAGCTGCCCAGGTGCCTGATGTCAGTTTGTAGGAGGCCTTTGGCCCTCCAAGGGAAGCCAGGCTTCCTGATTGTGGCAGCTTGCATCTGGGAGAAATGCTGTTCCGTTCGGGATTGTAGGTGGCCGAGGCCAGGTGCCCGGCAGAGGGAGTTGGGCACAAGGATGGCCTGTTTCCAAGGGTAAGTAAAGTCAGCTGCCCAGGTGCCTGATGTCAGTTTGTAGGAGGCCTTTGGCCCTCCAAGGGAAGCCAGCCTTCCAGCTTGTGGCAGCTTGCATCTGGAAGAAATCCTGTTCCGTTCGGTATTGTGGGCGGCCGTGGCCAGTTGCCCGGCAGAGGGAGTTGGGCACAAAGGATGGCCTGTTTCCAGGGGTAAGTAAAGTCAGCTGCCCAGGTGCCTCATGTCAGTTTGTAGGATGCCTTTGGCCCTCTAAGGGAAGCTAGCTTTCCAGTTTGTGACAGCTTGCATCTGGAAGAAATGCGGTTCCGTTCGGGATTGTAGGTGGCCGAGGGCAGGTGCCCGGCAGAGGGACTTGGGAACAAAGGATGGCCTTTTTCCAGGGGTAAGTAAAGTCAGCTGCCCAGGTGCCTGATGTCAGTTTGTAGGAGGCCTTTGGCCCTCCAAGGGAAGCTAGTCTTCCAGTTTGTGGCAGCTTGCATCTGGATGTAATCCTGTTCCGTTCGGGATTGTACGTGGCCGGCCCAGGTGCCCGTCATTAGGAGTTGGGAACAAAGGATGGCCTGTTTCCAGGGGTAAGTAAAGTCAGCTGCCCAGGTTCCTGGTGTCAGTTTGTAGGAGGCCTTTGCCCCTCCAGGGGAAGCCAGGCTTCCTGCTTGTGGCAGCTTGCATCTGGGAGAAATCCTGTTCCGTTTGGGATCGTAGGTGGCCAGAGCTGGGTGCCCGGCTGAAAGAGTTGGGAACAAAGGATGGCCTGTTTTCAGGGGTAAGTAAAGTCAGCTGCCCAGGAGCCTGATGTCAGTTTGTAGGAGGCCTTTGATTCTCCAAGGGAAGCTAGTCTTCCAGTTTGTGGCAGCTTGCATCTGGAAGAAATCCTGTTCCGTTCAGGATTGTGGGCGGCCGAGGCCAGTTGCCCGGCAGAGGGAGTTGGGCACAAAGGATGGCCTGTTTCCAGGGGTAAGTAAAGTCAGCTGCCCAGGTGCCTGATGTCAGTTTGTAGGAGGCCTTTGGCCCTCCAAGGCAAGCCAGGCTTCCAGCTTGTGGCAGCTTGCATCTGGATGAAATCCTGTTCCGTTTGGGATTGTAGGTGGCCGGAGCCGGGTGCCCTGCTGAGGGAGTTGGGCACAAAGGATGCCCTGTTTCCAGGGGTAAGTAAAGTCAGCTGCCCAGGTGCCTGGTGTCAGTTTGTAGGAGGCCTTTGGCCCTCCAAGGGAAGCCAGGATTCCTGATTGTGGCAGCTTGCATCTGGAAGAAATCCTGTTCCGTTTGGGATCGTAGGTGGCCGAGGCCTGGTGCCCGGCAGAGGGAGTTGGGAACAAAGGATGGCTTGTTTCCAGGGGTTAGTAAAGTCAGCTGCCCAGGTGCCTGATGTCAGTTTGTAGGAGGCCTTTGGCCCTCCATGGGAAGCCAAGCTTCCTCATTGTGGCAGCTTGCATCTGGAAGAAATCCTGTTCCGTGCGGGATTGTAGGTGGCCGGAGCCGGGTGCCTGGCAGAGCGAGTTGGGCACAAATGATGGCCTGTTTCCAGGGCTAAGTAAAGTCAGCTGCCCAGGTGCCTGGTGTCAGTTTGTAGGAGGCCTTTGGCCCTCTAAGGGAAGCCAGTCTTCCAGTTTGTGGCAGCTTGCATCAGGAAGAAATGCTGTTTCGTTCGGGATTGGAGGTGGCCGAGGCCAGGTGCCCGGCAGAGGGAGTTGGGCACAAAGGATGGCCTGTTTCCAGGGGTAAGTAAAGTCAGCTGCCCAGGTGCCTGATGTCAGTTTGTAGGAGGCCTTTGGCCCTCCAAGGGAAGCCAGGCTTCCAGCTTGTGGCAGCTTGCATCTGGATGAAATCCTGTTCAGTTTGGGATTGTAGGTGGCCGGAGCCGGCTGTCCTGCTGAGGGAGTTGGGAACAAAGGATGGCCTGTTTCCAGGGGTAAGTAAAGTCAGCTGCCCAGATGCCTGATGTCAGTTTGTAGGAGGCCTTTGGCCCTCCAAGGGAAGCTAGTCTTCCTGTTTGTGGCAGCTTGCATCTGGAAGAAATGCTGTTCCGTTCGGGATTGTAGGTGGCCGGAGCCGGGTGCCCTGCTGAGGGAGTTGGGAACAAAGGATGGCCTGTTTCCAGGGGTAAGTAATGTCAGCTGCCCAGGTGCCTGATGTCAGTTTGTAGGAGGCCTTTGGCCCTCCAAGGGAAGCTAGTCTTCCAGTTTGTGGCAGCTTGCATCTGGATGTAAACCTGTTCCGTTCGGGATTGTAGGTGGCCAAAGCCGGGTGCCCGTCATTAGGAGTTGGGAACAAAAGATGGCCTGTTTGCAGGGGTAAGTAAAGTCAGCTGCCCAGGTGCCTGGTGTCAGTTTGTAGGAGGCCTTTGGCCCTCCAGGGGAAGCCAGGCTTCCTGATTGTGGCAGCTTGCATCTGGGAGAAATCCTGTTCTGTTTGGGATCGTAGGTGGCCGAGGCCTGGTGCCCGGCTGAGGGAGTTGGGCACAAAGGATGGCCTGTTTCCAGGGGTCAGTAAAGTCAGCTGCCCAGGTGCCTGATGTCAGTTTGTAGGAGGCCTTTGACCCTCCAAGGGAAGCTAGTCTTCCAGTTTGTGGCAGCTTGCATCTGGAAGAAATCCTGTTCCGTTCGGGATTGTGGGTGGCCGAGGCCAGTTGCCCGGCAGAGGGAGTTGGGCACAAAGGATGGCCTGTTTCCAGGGCTAAGTAAAGTCAGCTGCCCAGGTGCCTGATGTCAGTTTGCAGGTGGCTATTGTTCCTCCATGGGAAGCCAGGCTTCCCGCTTGTGGCAGCTTGCATCTGGATGAAATCCTGTTCCGTTCAGGATTGTAGGTGGCCGAGGCCAGGTGCCCGGCAGAGGGAGTTGGGCACAAAGGATGGCCTGTTTCCAGGGGTAAGTAAAGTCAACTGCCCAGGTGCCCGATGTCCGTTTGTAGGAGGACTTTGGCCCTCCAAGGGAAGCTAGTCTTCCAGTTTGTGGCAGCTTGCATCTGGAAGAAATCCTGTTCCATTCGGGATTGTAGGTGGCCGAGGCCAGGTGCCCGGCAGAGGGAGTTGGGCACAAAGGATGGCCTGTTTCCAGGGGTAAGTAAAGTCAGCTGCCCAGGTGCCTGATGTCAGTTTGTAGGAGGTTTTTGGCCCTCCAAGGGAAGCTAGTCGTCCAGTTTGAGGCAGCTTGCATCTGGAAAAAATCCTGTTCCATTCAAGATTGTAGGTGGCCGAAACCGGGTGCCCAGCTGAGCGAGTTGGGAACAAAGGATGGCCTGTTTCCAGGGGTAAGTAAAGTCAGCTGCCAAGGTGCCTGATGTCAGTTTGTAGGAGGCCTTTGGCCCTCTAAAGGAAGCCAGGCAATTAGTTTTTGGCAGCTTGCATCTGGAAGAAATGCTGTTCCGTTCGGGATTGTAGGTGGCCGACGCCAGGTGCCCGGCAGAGGTAGTTGGGCAAAAAGGATGGCCTGTTTCCAGGGGTAAGTAAAGTCAGCTGCCCAGGTGCCTGATGTCAGTTTGTAGGAGGCCTTTGGCCCTCCAAGGGAAGCAAGTCTTCCAGTTAGTGGCAGCTTGCATCTGGAAGAAATCCTGTTCCGTTCGGGATTGTAGGTGGCCGAGGCCAGGTGCCCGGCAGAGGGAGTTGGGAACAAAGGATGGCCTGTTTCCAGGGGTAAGTAAAGTCAGCTTCCCAGGTGCCTGGTGTCAGTTTGTAGGAGGCCTTTGGCCCTCTAAGGGAAGCCAGGCTTCCAGTTTGTGGCAGCTTGCATCTGGAAGAAATGCTGTTCCGTTCGGGATTGTAGATGGCCGAGGCCAGGTGCCCAGCAGAGGGAGTTGGGCACAAAGGATGGCCTGTTTCCAGGGGTAAGTAAAGTCAGCTGCCCAGGTGCCTGATGTCAGTTTGTAGGAGGCCTTTGGCCCTCCAAGGGAAGCCAGGATTCCTGATTGTGGCAGCTTGCATCTGGAAGAAATCCTGTTCCGTTTGGGATCGTAGGTGGTGGAGGCCTGGTGCCCGGCAGAGGGAGTTGGGCACAAAGGATGGCCTGTTTGCAGGGGTAAGTAAAGTCAGCTGCCCAGGTGCCTGGTGTCAGTTTGTAGGAGGCCTTTGGCCCTCCAAGAGAAGCCAGGCTTCCTGATTGTGGAAGCTTGCATCTGGAAGAAATCCTGTTCCGTTCGGGATTGTAGGTGGCCAAAGCCGGCTGCCCTGCTGAGGGAGTTGGGCACAAAGGACGGCCTGTGTCCAGGGGTAAGTAAAGTCAGCTGCCCAGGTGCCTGATGTCAGTTTGTAGGAGGCCTTTGGCCCTCCAAGGGAAGCCAGGCTTCCTGATTGTGGCAGCTTGCATCTGGAAGAAATCCTGTTCCGTTTGGGATCGTAGGTGGTGGAGGCCAGGTTCCCGGCAGAGGGAGTTGGGCACAAAGAATGGCCTGTTTCCAGGGGTAAGTAAAGTCAGCTGCCCAGGTGCCTGATGTCAGTTTGTAGGAGGCCTTTGGCCCTCCAAGGGAAGCAAGTCTTCCAGTTTGTGGCAGCTTGCATCTGGAAGAAATCCTGTTCCGTTCGGGATTGTAGGTGGCCGAGGCCAGGTGCCTGGCAGAGGGAGTTGGGCACAAAGGATGGCCTGTTTCCAGGGGTAAGTAAAGTCAGCTGCCCAGGTGCCTGATGTCAGTTTGTAGGAGGCCTTTGGCCTTCTAAAGGAAGCCAGGCTTCAAGTTTTTGGCAGCTTGCATCTGGAAGAAATGTTGTTTTGTTCGGGATTGTAGGTGGTGGAGGCCTGGTGCCCGGCAGAGGGAGTTGGGCACAAAGGATGGCCTGTTTCCAGGGGTAAGTAAAGTCAGCTGCCCAGGTGCCTGATGTCAGTTTGTAGGAGGCCTTTGGCCCTCCAAGGGAAGCCAGGCTTCCTGATTGTGGCAGCTTGCATCTGGGAGAAATGCTGTTCCGTTCGGGATTGTAGGTGGCCGAGGCCAGGTGCCCGGCAGAGGGAGTTGGGCACAAGGATGGCCTGTTTCCAAGGGTAAGTAAAGTCAGCTGCCCAGGTGCCTGATGTCAGTTTGTAGGAGGCCTTTGGCCCTCCAAGGGAAGCTAGTCTTCCAGTTTGTGGCAGCTTGCATCTGGATGTAATCCTGTTCCGTTCGGGATTGTACGTGGCCGGAGTCGGGTGCCCGTCATTAGGAGTTGGGAACAAAGGATGGCCTGTTTCCAGGGGTAAGTAAAGTCAGCTGCCCAGGTGCCTGGTGTCAGTTTGTAGGAGGCCTTTGCCCCTCCAGGGGAAGCCAGGCTTCCTGCTTGTGGCAGCTTGCATCTGGGAGAAATCCTGTTCCGTTTGGGATCGTAGGTGGCCAGAGCTGGGTGCCCGGCTGAAAGAGTTGGGAACAAAGGATGGCCTGTTTCCAGGGGTAAGTAAAGTCAGCTGCCCAGGAGCCTGATGTCAGTTTGTAGGAGGCCTTTGATTCTCCAAGGGAAGCTAGTCTTCCAGTTTGTGGCAGCTTGCATCTGGAAGAAATCCTGTTCCGTTCAGGATTGTGGGCGGCCGAGGCCAGTTGCCCGGCAGAGGGAGTTGGGCACAAAGGATGGCCTGTTTCCAGGGGTAAGTAAAGTCAACTGCCCAGGTGCCTGATGTCAGTTTGTAGGAGGCCTTTGGCCCTCCAAGGCAAGCCAGGCTTCCAGCTTGTGGCAGCTTGCATCTGGATGAAATCCTGTTCCGTTTGGGATTGTAGGTGGCCGGAGCCGGCTGTCCTGCTGAGGGTGTTGGGCACAAAGGATGCCCTGTTTCCAGGGGTAAGTAAAGTCAGCTGCCCAGGTGCCTGGTGTCAGTTTGTAGGAGGCCTTTGGCCCTCCAAGGGAAGCCAGGATTCCTGATTGTGGCAGCTTGCATCTGGAAGAAATCCTGTTCCGTTTGGGATCGTAGGTGGCCGAGGCCTGGTGCCCGGCAGAGGGAGTTGGGCACAAAGGATGGCTTGTTTCCAGGGGTAAGTAAAGTCAGCTGCCCAGGTGCCTGATGTCAGTTAGTAGGAGGCATTTGGCCCTCCAGGGGAAGCCAAGCTTCCTCATTGTGGCAGCTTGCATCTGGAAGAAATCCTGTTCCGTGCGGGATTGTAGGTGGCCGGAGCCGGGTGCCTGGCAGAGCGAGTTGGGCACAAATGATGGCCTGTTTCCAGGGCTAAGTAAAGTCAGCTGCCCAGGTGCCTGGTGTCAGTTTGTAGGAGGCCTTTGTCCCTCTAAGGGAAGCCAGGCTTCCAGTTTGTGGCAGCTTGCATCAGGAAGAAATGCTGTTTCGTTCGGGATTGGAGGTGGCCGAGGCCAGGTGCCCGGCAGAGGGAGTTGGGCACAAAGGATGGCCTGTTTCCAGGGGTAAGTAAAGTCAGCTGCCCAGGTGCCTGATGTCAGTTTGTAGGAGGCCTTTGGCCCTCCAAGGGAAGCCAGGCTTCCAGCTTGTGGCAGCTTGCATCTGGATGAAATCCTGTTCAGTTTGGGATTGTAGGTGGCCGGAGCCGGCTGTCCTGCTGAGGGAGTTGGGAACAAAGGATGGCCTGTTTCCAGGGGTAAGTAAAGTCAGCTGCCCAGATGCCTGATGTCAGTTTGTAGGAGGCCTTTGGCCCTCCAAGGGAAGCTAGTCTTCCTGTTTGTGGCAGCTTGCATCTGGAAGAAATGCTGTTCCGTTCGGGATTGTAGGTGGCCGGAGCCGGGTGCCCTGCTGAGGGAGTTGGGCACAAAGGATGGCCTGTTTCCAGGGGTAAGTAAAGTCAGCTGCCCAGGTGCCTGATGTCAGTTTGTAGGAGGCCTTTGGCCCTCCAAGGGAAGCTAGTCTTCCAGTTTGTGGCAGCTTGCATCTGGATGTAAACCTGTTCCGTTCGGGATTGTAGGTGGCCAAAGCCGGGTGCCCGTCATTAGGAGTTGGGAACAAAAGATGGCCTGTTTGCAGGGGTAAGTAAAGTCAGCTGCCCAGGTGCCTGGTGTCAGTTTGTAGGAGGCCTTTGGCCCTCCAGGGGAAGCCAGGCTTCCTGATTGTGGCAGCTTGCATCTGGGAGAAATCCTGTTCTGTTTGGGATCGTAGGTGGCCGAGGCCTGGTGCCCGGCTGAGGGAGTTGGGCACAAAGGATGGCCTGTTTCCAGGGGTCAGTAAAGTCAGCTGCCCAGGTGCCTGATGTCAGTTTGTAGGAGGCCTTTGACCCTCCAAGGGAAGCTAGTCTTCCAGTTTGTGGCAGCTTGCATCTGGAAGAAATCCTGTTCCGTTCGGGATTGTGGGTGGCCGAGGCCAGTTGCCCGGCAGAGGGAGTTGGGAACAAAGGATGGCCTGTTTCCAGGGCTAAGTAAAGTCAGCTGCCCAGGTGCCTAATGTCAGTTTGCAGGTGGCTATTGTTCCTCCATGGGAAGCCAGGCTTCCCGCTTGTGGCAGCTTGCATCTGGATGAAATCCTGTTCCGTTCAGGATTGTAGGTGGCCGAGGCCAGGTGCCCGGCAGAGGGAGTTGGGCACAAAGGATGGCCTGTTTCCAGGGGTAAGTAAAGTCAACTGCCCAGGTGCCCGATGTCCGTTTGTAGGAGGCCTTTGGCCCTCCAAGGGAAGCTAGTCTTCCAGTTTGTGGCAGCTTGCATCTGGAAGAAATCCTGTTCCATTCGGGATTGTAGGTGGCCGAGGCCAGGTGCCCGGCAGAGGGAGTTGGGCACAAAGGATGGCCTGTTTCCAGGGGTAAGTAAAGTCAGCTGCCCAGGTGCCTGATGTCAGTTTGTAGGAGGTTTTTGGCCCTCCAAGGGAAGCTAGTCGTCCAGTTTGAGGCAGCTTGCATCTGGAAAAAATCCTGTTCCATTCAAGATTGTAGGTGGCCGAAACCAGGTGCCCAGCTGAGCGAGTTGGGAACAAAGGATGGCCTGTTTCCAGGGGTAAGTAAAGTCAGCTGCCAAGGTGCCTGATGTCAGTTTGTAGGAGGCCTTTGGCCCTCTAAAGGAAGCCAGGCAATTAGTTTTTGGCAGCTTGCATCTGGAAGAAATGCTGTTCCGTTCGGGATTGTAGGTGGCCGACGCCAGGTGCCCGGCAGAGGTAGTTGGGCAAAAAGGATGGCCTGTTTCCAGGGGTAAGTAAAGTCAGCTGCCCAGGTGCCTGATGTCAGTTTGTAGGAGGCCTTTGGCCCTCCAAGGGAAGCAAGTCTTCCAGTTAGTGGCAGCTTGCATCTGGAAGAAATCCTGTTCCGTTCGGGATTGTAGGTGGCCGAGGCCAGGTGCCCGGCAGAGGGAGTTGGGAACAAAGGATGGCCTGTTTCCAGGGGTAAGTAAAGTCAGCTTCCCAGGTGCCTGATGTCAGTTTGTAGGAGGCCTTTGGCACTCCAGGGGAAGCCAGGCTTCCTGCTTGTGGCAGCTTGCATCTGGAAGAAATCCTGTTCCGTTCGGGATTGTAGGTGGCCAAAGCCGGGTGCCCTGGTGAGGGAGTTGGGAACAAAGGATGGCCTGTTTCCGAGGTAAGTAAAGTCAGCTGCCCAGCTGCCTGATTTCAGTTTGTAGGAGGCCTTTGGCCCTCTAAGGGAAGCTAGTCTTCCAGTTTGTGGCAGCTTGCATCTGGAAGAAATGCGGTTCCGTTCGGGATTGTAGGTGGCCGAGGCCAGGTGCCCGGCAGAGGGAGTTGGGCACAAAGGATGGCCTGTTTCCAGGGGTAAGTAAAGTCAGCTGCCCAGGTGCCTCATGTCAGTTTGTAGGAGGCCTTTGGCCCTCCAAGGGAAGCTAGTCTTCCAGTTTGTGGCAGCTTGCATCTGGAAAAAATCCTGTTCCATTCAAGATTGTAGGTGGCCGAAACCGGGTGCCCGGCAGAAGGAGTTGGGCACAAAGGATGGCCTGTTTCCAGGGGTAAGTAAAGTCAGCTGCCCAGGTGCCTGGTGTCAGTTTGTAGGAGGCCTTTGGCCCTCTAAGGGAAGCCAGGCTTCCAGTTTGTGGCAGCTTGCATCTGGAAGAAATGCTGTTCCGTTCGGGATTGTAGATGGCCGAGGCCAGGTGCCCAGCAGAGGGAGTTGGGCACAAAGGATGGCCTGTTTCCAGGGGTAAGTAAAGTCAGCTGCCCAGGTGCCTGATGTCAGTTTGTAGGAGGCCTTTGGCCCTCCAAGGGAAGCCAGCCTTCCTGCTTGCGGCAGCTTGCATTTGGAAGAAATCCTGTTCCGTTCGGAATTGTAGGTGGCCGGAGACGGCTGCCCTGTTGAGGGAGTTGGGCACAAAGGATGGCCTGTTTCCAGGGGTAAGTAAAGTCAGCTGCCCAGGTGCCTGATGTCAGTTTTTAGGAGGCCTTTGGCCCTCTAAGGGAAGCTAGCCTTCCAGTTTGTGGCAGCTTGCATCTGGAAGAAATGCGGTTCCGTTCGGGATTGTAGGTGGCCGAGGCCAGGTGCCCTGGTGAGGGAGTTGGGCACAAAGGATGGCCTGTTTCCAGGGGTAAGTAAAGTCAGCTGCCCAGGTGCCTGATGTCAGTTTGTAGGAGGCCTTTGGCCCTCCAAGGGAAGCCAGGATTCCTGATTGTGGCAGCTTGCATCTGGAAGAAATCCTGTTCCGTTTGGGATCGTAGGTGGTGGAGGCCTGGTGCCCGGCAGAGGGAGTTGGGCACAAAGGATGGCCTGTTTGCAGGGGTAAGTAAAGTCAGCTGCCCAGGTGCCTGGTGTCAGTTTGTAGGAGGCCTTTGTCCCTCCAGGGGAAGCCAGGCTTCCTGATTGTGGAAGCTTGCATCTGGAAGAAATCCTGTTCCGTTCGGGATTGTAGGTGGCCAAAGCCGGCTGCCCTGCTGAGGGAGTTGGGCACAAAGGACGGCCTGTGTCCAGGGGTAAGTAAAGTCAGCTGCCCAGGTGCCTGATGTCAGTTTGTAGGAGGCCTTTGGCCCTCCAAGGGAAGCAAGTCTTCCAGTTTGTGGCAGCTTGCATCTGGAAGAAATCCTATTCCGTTCGGGATTGTAGGTGGCCGAGGCCAGGTGCCTGGCAGAGGGAGTTGGGCACAAAGGATGGCCTGTTTCCAGGGGTAAGTAAAGTCAACTGCCCAGGTGCCTGATGTCAGTTTGTAGGAGGCCTTTGGCCTTCTAAAGGAAGCCAGGCTTCAAGTTTTTGGCAGCTTGCATCTGGAAGAAATGTTGTTTTGTTCGGGATTGTAGGTGGTGGAGGCCTGGTGCCCGGCAGAGGGAGTTGGGCACAAAGGATGGCCTGTTTCCAGGGGTAAGTAAAGTCAGCTGCCCAGGTGCCTGATGTCAGTTTGTAGGAGGCCTTTGGCCCTCCAAGGGAAGCCAGGCTTCCTGATTGTGGCAGCTTGCATCTGGGAGAAATGCTGTTCCGTTCGGGATTGTAGGTGGCCGAGGCCAGGTGCCCGGCAGAGGGAGTTGGGCACAAGGATGGCCTGTTTCCAAGGGTAAGTAAAGTCAGCTGCCCAGGTGCCTGATGTCAGTTTGTAGGAGGCCTTTGGCCCTCCAAGGGAAGCCAGCCTTCCAGCTTGTGGCAGCTTGCATCTGGAAGAAATCCTGTTCCGTTCGGTATTGTGGGCGGCCGTGGCCAGTTGCCCGGCAGAGGGAGTTGGGCACAAAGGATGGCCTGTTTCCAGGGGTAAGTAAAGTCAGCTGCCCAGGTGCCTCATGTCAGTTTGTAGGATGCCTTTGGCCCTCTAAGGGAAGCTAGCCTTCCAGTTTGTGACAGCTTGCATCTGGAAGAAATGCGGTTCCGTTCGGGATTGTAGGTGGCCGAGGGCAGGTGCCCGGCAGAGGGACTTGGGAACAAAGGATGGCCTTTTTCCAGGGGTAAGTAAAGTCAGCTGCCCAGGTGCCTGATGTCAGTTTGTAGGAGGCCTTTGGCCCTCCAAGGGAAGCTAGTCTTCCAGTTTGTGGCAGCTTGCATCTGGATGTAATCCTGTTCCGTTCGGGATTGTACGTGGCCGGCCCGGGTGCCCGTCATTAGGAGTTGGGAACAAAGGATGGCCTGTTTCCAGGGGTAAGTAAAGTCAGCTGCCCAGGTTCCTGGTGTCAGTTTGTAGGAGGCCTTTGCCCCTCCAGGGGAAGCCAGGCTTCCTGCTTGTGGCAGCTTGCATCTGGGAGAAATCCTGTTCCGTTTGGGATCGTAGGTGGCCAGAGCTGGGTGCCCGGCTGAAAGAGTTGGGAACAAAGGATGGCCTGTTTTCAGGGGTAAGTAAAGTCAGCTGCCCAGGAGCCTGATGTCAGTTTGTAGGAGGCCTTTGATTCTCCAAGGGAAGCTAGTCTTCCAGTTTGTGGCAGCTTGCATCTGGAAGAAATCCTGTTCCGTTCAGGATTGTGGGCGGCCGAGGCCAGTTGCCCGGCAGAGGGAGTTGGGCACAAAGGATGGCCTGTTTCCAGGGGTAAGTAAAGTCAGCTGCCCAGGTGCCTGATGTCAGTTTGTAGGAGGCCTTTGGCCCTCCAAGGGAAGCCAGGCTTCCTGCTTGTGGCAGCTTGCATCTGGATGAAATCCTGTTCCGTTTGGGATTGTAGGTGGCCGGAGCCGGCTGCCCTGCTGAGGGAGTTGGGCACAAAGGATGCCCTGTTTCCAGGGGTAAGTAAAGTCAGCTGCCCAGGTGCCTGGTGTCAGTTTGTAGGAGGCCTTTGGCCCTCCAAGGGAAGCCAGGATTCCTGATTGTGGCAGCTTGCATCTGGAAGAAATCCTGTTCCGTTTGGGATCGTAGGTGGCCGAGGCCTGGTGCCCGGCAGAGGGAGTTGGGCACAAAGGATGGCTTGTTTCCAGGGTTAAGTAAAGTCAGCTGCCCAGGTGCCTGATGTCAGTTTGTAGGAGGCCTTTGGCCCTCCATGGGAAGCCAAGCTTCCTCATTGTGGCAGCTTGCATCTGGAAGAAATCCTGTTCCGTGCGGGATTGTAGGTGGCCGGAGCCGGGTGCCTGGCAGAGCGAGTTGGGCACAAATGATGGCCTGTTTCCAGGGCTAAGTAAAGTCAGCTGCCCAGGTGCCTGGTGTCAGTTTGTAGGAGGCCTTTGGCCCTCTAAGGGAAGCCAGGCTTCCAGTTTGTGGCAGCTTGCATCAGGAAGAAATGCTGTTTCGTTCGGGATTGGAGGTGGCCGAGGCCAGGTGCCCGGCAGAGGGAGTTGGGCACAAAGGATGGCCTGTTTCCAGGGGTAAGTAAAGTCAGCTGCCCAGGTGCCTGATGTCAGTTTGTAGGAGGCCTTTGGCCCTCCAAGGGAAGCCAGGCTTCCAGCTTGTGGCAGCTTGCATCTGGATGAAATCCTGTTCAGTTTGGGATTGTAGGTGGCCGGAGCCGGCTGTCCTGCTGAGGGAGTTGGGAACAAAGGATGGCCTGTTTCCAGGGGTAAGTAAAGTCAGCTGCCCAGATGCCTGATGTCAGTTTGTAGGAGGCCTTTGGCCCTCCAAGGGAAGCTAGTCTTCCTGTTTGTGGCAGCTTGCATCTGGAAGAAATGCTGTTCCGTTCGGGATTGTAGGTGGCCGGAGCCGGGTGCCCGGCAGAGGGAGTTGGGAACAAAGGATGGCCTGTTTCCAGGGGTAAGTAATGTCAGCTGCCCAGGTGCCTGATGTCAGTTTGTAGGAGGCCTTTGGCCCTCCAAGGGAAGCTAGTCTTCCAGTTTGTGGCAGCTTGCATCTGGATGTAAACCTGTTCCGTTCGGGATTGTAGGTGGCCAAAGCCGGGTGCCCGTCATTAGGAGTTGGGAACAAAAGATGGCCTGTTTGCAGGGGTAAGTAAAGTCAGCTGCCCAGGTGCCTGATGTCAGTTTGTAGGAGGCCTTTGACCCTCCAAGGGAAGCTAGTCTTCCAGTTTGTGGCAGCTTGCATCTGGAAGAAATCCTGTTCCGTTCGGGATTGTGGGTGGCCGAGGCCAGTTGCCCGGCAGAGGGAGTTGGGCACAAAGGATGGCCTGTTTCCAGGGCTAAGTAAAGTCAGCTGCCCAGGTGCCTGATGTCAGTTTGCAGGTGGCTATTGTTCCTCCATGGGAAGCCAGGCTTCCCGCTTGTGGCAGCTTGCATCTGGATGAAATCCTGTTCCGTTCAGGATTGTAGGTGGCCGAGGCCAGGTGCCCGGCAGAGGGAGTTGGGCACAAAGGATGGCCTGTTTCCAGGGGTAAGTAAAGTCAACTGCCCAGGTGCCCGATGTCCGTTTGTAGGAGGCCTTTGGCCCTCCAAGGGAAGCTAGTCTTCCAGTTTGTGGCAGCTTGCATCTGGAAGAAATCCTGTTCCATTCGGGATTGTAGGTGGCCGAGGCCAGGTGCCCGGCAGAGGGAGTTGGGCACAAAGGATGGCCTGTTTCCAGGGGTAAGTAAAGTCAGCTGCCCAGGTGCCTGATGTCAGTTTGTAGGAGGTTTTTGGCCCTCCAAGGGAAGCTAGTCGTCCAGTTTGAGGCAGCTTGCATCTGGAAAAAATCCTGTTCCATTCAAGATTGTAGGTGGCCGAAACCGGGTGCCCAGCTGAGCGAGTTGGGAACAAAGGATGGCCTGTTTCCAGGGGTAAGTAAAGTCAGCTGCCAAGGTGCCTGATGTCAGTTTGTAGGAGGCCTTTGGCCCTCTAAGGGAAGCTAGCCTTCCAGTTTGTGGCAGCTTGCATCTGGAAGAAATGCGGTTCCGTTCGGGATTGTAGGTGGCCGAGGCCAGGTGCCCTGGTCAGGGAGTTGGGCACAAAGGATGGCCTGTTTCCAGGGGTAAGTAAAGTCAGCTGCCCAGGTGCCTGATGTCAGTTTGTAGGAGGCCTTTGGCCCTCCAAGGGAAGCCAGGATTCCTGATTGTGGCAGCTTGCATCTGGAAGAAATCCTGTTCCGTTTGGGATTGTAGGTGGTGGAGGCCTGGTGCCCGGCAGAGGGAGTTGGGCACAAAGGATGGCCTGTTTGCAGGGGTAAGTAAAGTCAGCTGCCCAGGTGCCTGGTGTCAGTTTGTAGGAGGCCTTTGGCCCTCCAAGGGAAGCCAGGCTTCCTGATTGTGGAAGCTTGCATCTGGAAGAAATCCTGTTCCGTTCGGGATTGTAGGTGGCCAAAGCCGGCTGCCCTGCTGAGGGAGTTGGGCACAAAGGACGGCCTGTGTCCAGGGGTAAGTAAAGTCAACTGCCCAGGTGCCTGATGTCAGTATGTAGGAGGCCTTTGGCCTTCTAAAGGAAGCCAGGCTTCAAGTTTTTGGCAGCTTGCATCTGGAAGAAATGTTGTTTTGTTCGGGATTGTAGGTGGTGGAGGCCTGGTGCCCGGCAGAGGGAGTTGGGCACAAAGGATGGCCTGTTTCCAGGGGTAAGTAAAGTCAGCTGCCCAGGTGCCTGATGTCAGTTTGTAGGAGGCCTTTGGCCCTCCAAGGGAAGCCAGGCTTCCTGATTGTGGCAGCTTGCATCTGGGAGAAATGCTGTTCCGTTCGGGATTGTAGGTGGCCGAGGCCAGGTGCCCGGCAGAGGGAGTTGGGCACAAGGATGGCCTGTTTCCAAGGGTAAGTAAAGTCAGCTGCCCAGGTGCCTGATGTCAGTTTGTAGGAGGCCTTTGGCCCTCCAAGGGAAGCTAGTCTTCCAGTTTGTGGCAGCTTGCATCTGGATGTAATCCTGTTCCGTTCGGGATTGTACGTGGCCGGAGTCGGGTGCCCGTCATTAGGAGTTGGGAACAAAGGATGGCCTGTTTCCAGGGGTAAGTAAAGTCAGCTGCCCAGGTGCCTGGTGTCAGTTTGTAGGAGGCCTTTGCCCCTCCAGGGGAAGCCAGGCTTCCTGCTTGTGGCAGCTTGCATCTGGGAGAAATCCTGTTCCGTTTGGGATCGTAGGTGGCCAGAGCTGGGTGCCCGGCTGAAAGAGTTGGGAACAAAGGATGGCCTGTTTCCAGGGGTAAGTAAAGTCAGCTGCCCAGGAGCCTGATGTCAGTTTGTAGGAGGCCTTTGATTCTCCAAGGGAAGCTAGTCTTCCAGTTTGTGGCAGCTTGCATCTGGAAGAAATCCTGTTCCGTTCAGGATTGTGGGCGGCCGAGGCCAGTTGCCCGGCAGAGGGAGTTGGGCACAAAGGATGGCCTGTTTCCAGGGGTAAGTAAAGTCAGCTGCCCAGGTGCCTGATGTCAGTTTGTAGGAGGCCTTTGGCCCTCCAAGGCAAGCCAGGCTTCCAGCTTGTGGCAGCTTGCATCTGGATGAAATCCTGTTCCGTTTGGGATTGTAGGTGGCCGGAGCCGGCTGTCCTGCTGAGGGAGTTGGGCACAAAGGATGCCCTGTTTCCAGGGGTAAGTAAAGTCAGCTGCCCAGGTGCCTGGTGTCAGTTTGTAGGAGGCCTTTGGCCCTCCAAGGGAAGCCAGGATTCCTGATTGTGGCAGCTTGCATCTGGAAGAAATCCTGTTCCGTTTGGGATCGTAGGTGGCCGAGGCCTGGTGCCCGGCAGAGGGAGTTGGGCACAAAGGATGGCTTGTTTCCAGGGGTAAGTAAAGTCAGCTGCCCAGGTGCCTGATGTCAGTTAGTAGGAGGCATTTGGCCCTCCAGGGGAAGCCAAGCTTCCTCATTGTGGCAGCTTGCATCTGGAAGAAATCCTGTTCCGTGAGGGATTGTAGGTGGCTGGAGACGGGTGCCTGGCAGAGCGAGTTGGGCACAAATGATGGCCTGTTTCCAGGGCTAAGTAAAGTCAGCTGCCCAGGTGCCTGGTGTCAGTTTGTAGGAGGCCTTTGGCCCTCTAAGGGAAGCCAGGCTTCCAGTTTGTGGCAGCTTGCATCAGGAAGAAATGCTGTTTCGTTCGGGATTGGAGGTGGCCGAGGCCAGGTGCCCGGCAGAGGGAGTTGGGCACAAAGGATGGCCTGTTTCCAGGGGTAAGTAAAGTCAGCTGCCCAGGTGCCTGATGTCAGTTTGTAGGAGGCCTTTGGCCCTCCAAGGGAAGCCAGGCTTCCAGCTTGTGGCAGCTTGCATCTGGATGAAATCCTGTTCAGTTTGGGATTGTAGGTGGCCGGAGCCGGCTGTCCTGCTGAGGGAGTTGGGAACAAAGGATGGCCTGTTTCCAGGGGTAAGTAAAGTCAGCTGCCCAGATGCCTGATGTCAGTTTGTAGGAGGCCTTTGGCCCTCCAAGGGAAGCTAGTCTTCCTGTTTGTGGCAGCTTGCATCTGGAAGAAATGCTGTTCCGTTCGGGATTGTAGGTGGCCGGAGCCGGGTGCCCTGCTGAGGGAGTTGGGCACAAAGGATGGCCTGTTTCCAGGGGTAAGTAAAGTCAGCTGCCCAGGTGCCTGATGTCAGTTTGTAGGAGGCCTTTGGCCCTCCAAGGGAAGCTAGTCTTCCAGTTTGTGGCAGCTTGCATCTGGATGTAAACCTGTTCCGTTCGGGATTGTAGGTGGCCAAAGCCGGGTGCCCGTCATTAGGAGTTGGGAACAAAAGATGGCCTGTTTGCAGGGGTAAGTAAAGTCAGCTGCCCAGGTGCCTGGTGTCAGTTTGTAGGAGGCCTTTGGCCCTCCAGGGGAAGCCAGGCTTCCTGATTGTGGCAGCTTGCATCTGGGAGAAATCCTGTTCTGTTTGGGATCGTAGGTGGCCGAGGCCTGGTGCCCGGCTGAGGGAGTTGGGCACAAAGGATGGCCTGTTTCCAGGGGTCAGTAAAGTCAGCTGCCCAGGTGCCTGATGTCAGTTTGTAGGAGGCCTTTGACCCTCCAAGGGAAGCTAGTCTTCCAGTTTGTGGCAGCTTGCATCTGGAAGAAATCCTGTTCCGTTCGGGATTGTGGGTGGCCGAGGCCAGTTGCCCGGCAGAGGGAGTTGGGCACAAAGGATGGCCTGTTTCCAGGGCTAAGTAAAGTCAGCTGCCCAGGTGCCTGATGTCAGTTTGCAGGTGGCTATTGTTCCTCCATGGGAAGCCAGGCTTCCCGCTTGTGGCAGCTTGCATCTGGATGAAATCCTGTTCCGTTCAGGATTGTAGGTGGCCGAGGCCAGGTGCCCGGCAGAGGGAGTTGGGCACAAAGGATGGCCTGTTTCCAGGGGTAAGTAAAGTCAACTGCCCAGGTGCCCGATGTCCGTTTGTAGGAGGACTTTGGCCCTCCAAGGGAAGCTAGTCTTCCAGTTTGTGGCAGCTTGCATCTGGAAGAAATCCTGTTCCATTCGGGATTGTAGGTGGCCGAGGCCAGGTGCCCGGCAGAGGGAGTTGGGCACAAAGGATGGCCTGTTTCCAGGGGTAAGTAAAGTCAGCTGCCCAGGTGCCTGATGTCAGTTTGTAGGAGGTTTTTGGCCCTCCAAGGGAAGCTAGTCGTCCAGTTTGAGGCAGCTTGCATCTGGAAAAAATCCTGTTCCATTCAAGATTGTAGGTGGCCGAAACCAGGTGCCCAGCTGAGCGAGTTGGGAACAAAGGATGGCCTGTTTCCAGGGGTAAGTAAAGTCAGCTGCCAAGGTGCCTGATGTCAGTTTGTAGGAGGCCTTTGGCCCTCTAAAGGAAGCCAGGCAATTAGTTTTTGGCAGCTTGCATCTGGAAGAAATGCTGTTCCGTTCGGGATTGTAGGTGGCCGAGGCCAGGTGCCCGGCAGAGGTAGTTGGGCAAAAAGGATGGCCTGTTTCCAGGGGTAAGTAAAGTCAGCTGCCCAGGTGCCTGATGTCAGTTTGTAGGAGGCCTTTGGCCCTCCAAGGGAAGCAAGTCTTCCAGTTAGTGGCAGCTTGCATCTGGAAGAAATCCTGTTCCGTTCGGGATTGTAGGTGGCCGAGGCCAGGTGCCCGGCAGAGGGAGTTGGGAACAAAGGATGGCCTGTTTCCAGGGGTAAGTAAAGTCAGCTTCCCAGGTGCCTGATGTCAGTTTGTAGGAGGCCTTTGGCACTCCAGGGGAAGCCAGGCTTCCTGCTTGTGGCAGCTTGCATCTGGAAGAAATCCTGTTCCGTTCGGGATTGTAGGTGGCCAAAGCCGGGTGCCCTGGTGAGGGAGTTGGGAACAAAGGATGGCCTGTTTCCGAGGTAAGTAAAGTCAGCTGCCCAGCTGCCTGATTTCAGTTTGTAGGAGGCCTTTGGCCCTCTAAGGGAAGCTAGTCTTCCAGTTTGTGGCAGCTTGCATCTGGAAGAAATGCGGTTCCGTTCGGGATTGTAGCTGGCCGAGGCCAGGTGCCCGGCAGAGGGAGTTGGGCACAAAGGATGGCCTGTTTCCAGGGGTAAGTAAAGTCAGCTGCCCAGGTGCCTGGTGTCAGTTTGTAGGAGGCCTTTGGCCCTCCAAGGGAAGCTAGTCTTCCAGTTTGTGGCAGCTTGCATCTGGAAAAAATCCTGTTCCATTCAAGATTGTAGGTGGCCGAAACCGGGTGCCCGGCAGAAGGAGTTGGGCACAAAGGATGGCCTGTTTCCAGGGGTAAGTAAAGTCAGCTGCCCAGGTGCCTGGTGTCAGTTTGTAGGAGGCCTTTGGCCCTCTAAGGGAAGCCAGGCTTCCAGTTTGTGGCAGCTTGCATCTGGAAGAAATGCTGTTCCGTTCGGGATTGTAGATGGCCGAGGCCAGGTGCCCAGCAGAGGGAGTTGGGCACAAAGGATGGCCTGTTTCCAGGGGTAAGTAAAGTCAGCTGCCCAGGTGCCTGATGTCAGTTTGTAGGAGGCCTTTGGCCCTCCAAGGGAAGCCAGCCTTCCTGCTTGCGGCAGCTTGCATTTGGAAGAAATCCTGTTCCGTTCGGAATTGTAGGTGGCCGGAGACGGCTGCCCTGTTGAGGGAGTTGGGCACAAAGGATGGCCTGTTTCCAGGGGTAAGTAAAGTCAGCTGCCCAGGTGCCTGATGTCAGTTTTTAGGAGGCCTTTGGCCCTCTAAGGGAAGCTAGCCTTCCAGTTTGTGGCAGCTTGCATCTGGAAGAAATGCGGTTCCGTTCGGGATTGTAGGTGGCCGAGGCCAGGTGCCCTGGTGAGGGAGTTGGGCACAAAGGATGGCCTGTTTCCAGGGGTAAGTAAAGTCAGCTGCCCAGGTGCCTGATGTCAGTTTGTAGGAGGCCTTTGGCCCTCCAAGGGAAGCCAGGATTCCTGATTGTGGCAGCTTGCATCTGGAAGAAATCCTGTTCCGTTTGGGATCGTAGGTGGTGGAGGCCTGGTGCCCGGCAGAGGGAGTTGGGCACAAAGGATGGCCTGTTTGCAGGGGTAAGTAAAGTCAGCTGCCCAGGTGCCTGGTGTCAGTTTGTAGGAGGCCTTTGTCCCTCCAGGGGAAGCCAGGCTTCCTGATTGTGGAAGCTTGCATCTGGAAGAAATCCTGTTCCGTTCGGGATTGTAGGTGGCCAAAGCCGGCTGCCCTGCTGAGGGAGTTGGGCACAAAGGACGGCCTGTGTCCAGGGGTAAGTAAAGTCAGCTGCCCAGGTGCCTGATGTCAGTTTGTAGGAGGCCTTTGGCCCTCCAAGGATAGCAAGTCTTCCAGTTTGTGGCAGCTTGCGTCTGGAAGAAATCCTGTTCCGTTCGGGATTGTAGGTGGCCGAGGCCAGGTGCCCGGCAGAGGGACTTGGGAACAAAGGATGGCCTGTTTCCAGGGGTAAGTAAAGTCAGCTGCCCAGGTGCCTGATGTCAGTTTGTAGGAGGCCTTTGTCCCTCCAAGGGAAGCTAGTCTTCCAGTTTGTGGCAGCTTGCATCTGTAAAAAATCCTGTTCCATTCAAGATTGTAGGTGGCCGAAACCGAATGCTTGGCAGAGCGAGTTGGGCACAAATGATGGCCTGTTTCCAGGGCTAAGTAAAGTCAGCTGCCAAGGTGCCTGGTGTCAGTTTGTAGGAGGCCTTTGGCCCTCTAAGGGAAGCCAGGCTTCCAGTTTGTGGCAGCTTGCAGCTGGAAGAAATGCTGTTTCGTTCGGGATTGTAGATGGCCGAGGCCAGGTGCCCGGCAGAGGGAGTTGGGCACAAATGATGGCCTGTTTCCAGGGGTAAGTAAAGTCAGCTGCCCAGGTGCCTGATGTCAGTTTGTAGGAGGCCTTTGGCCCTCCAAGGGAAGCCAGGCTTCCTGATTGTGGCAGCTTGCATCTGGAAGAAATCCTGTTCCGTTTGGGATCGTAGGTGGTGGAGGCCAGGTTCCCGGCAGAGGGAGTTGGGCACACATAATGGCCTGTTTCCAGGGGTAAGTAAAGTCAGCTGCCCAGGTGCCTGATGTCAGTTTGTAGGAGGCCTTTGGCCCTCCAAGGGAAGCAAGTCTTCCAGTTTGTGGCAGCTTGCATCTGGAAGAAATCCTGTTCTGTTCGGGATTGTAGGTGGCCGAGGCCAGGTGCCCGGCAGAGGGAGTTGGGCACAAAGGATGGCCTGTTTCCAGGGGTAAGTAAAGTCAACTGCCCAGGTGTTTGATGTCAGTTTGTAGGAGGCCTTTGGACTTCTAAAGGAAGCCAGGCTTCAAGTTTTTGGCAGCTTGCATCTGGAAGAAATGCTGTTTTGTTCGGGATTGTAGGTGGTGGAGGCCTGGTGCCCGGCAGAGGGAGTTGGGCACAAATGATGGCCTGTTTCCAGGGGTAAGTAAAGTCAGCTACCCAGGTGCCTGGTGTCAGTTTGTAGGAGGACTTTGGCCCTCCAAGGGAAGCCAGCCTTCCAGCATGTAGCAGCTTGAATCTGGAAGAAATCCTGTTCCGTTCGGGATTGTAGGTGGCCGAGGCCAGGTGCCCGGCAGAGGGAGTTGGGCACAAAGGATGGCCTGTTTCCAGGGGTAAGTAAAGTCAGCTGCCCAGGTGCCTGGTGTCAGTTTGTAGGAGGACTTTGGCCCTCCAAGGGAAGCCAGCCTTCCAGCATGTAGCAGCTTGAATCTGGAAGAAATCCTGTTCCGTTCGGGATTGTAGGTGGCCGAGGCCAGGTGCCCGGCAGAGGGAGTTGGGCACAAAGGATGGCCTGTTTCCAGGGGTAAGTAAAGTCAGCTGCCCAGGTGCCTGGTGTCAGTTTGTAGGAGGCCTTTGGCCCTCCAGGGGAAGCCAGGCTTCCTGATTGTGGCAGCTTGCATCTGGGAGAAATCCTGTTCCGATTGGGATCGTAGGTGGCCGAGGCCTGGTGCCCGGCTGAGGGAGTTAGGAACAAAGGATGGCCTGTTTCCAGGGGTAAGTAAAGTCAGCTGCCCAGGTGCCTGATGTCAGTTTGTAGGAGGCCTTTGACCCTCCAAGGGAAGCTAGTCTTCCAGTTTGTGGCAGCTTGCATCTGGAAGAAATCCTGTTCCGTTCGGGATTGTGGGTGGCCGAGGCCAGGTGCCCGGCAGAGGGAGTTGGGCACAAAAGATGGCCTGTTTGCAGGGGTAAGTAAAGTCAGCTGCCCAGGTGCCTGATGTCAGTTTGCAGGTGGCTATTTTTCCTCCATGGGAAGCCAGGCTTCCCGCTTGTGGCAGCTTGCATCTGGAAGAAATCCTGTTCCTTTCAGGATTGTAGGTGGCCGAGGCCAGGTGCCCGGCAGAGGGAGTTGGGCACAAAGGATGGCCTGTTTCCAGGGGTAAGTAAAGTCAACTGCCCAGGTGCCTGATGTCAGTTTGTAGGAGGCCTTTGGTCGTCTAAAGGAAGCCAGGCTTCCAGTTTTTGGCAGCTTGCATCTGGAAGAAATGCTGTTTTGTTCGGGATTGTAGGTGGTGGAGGCCTGGTGCCCGGCAGAGGGAGTTGGGCACAAAGGATGGCCTGTTTCCAGGGGTAAGTAAAGTCAGCTGCCCAGGTGCCTGGTGTCAGTTTGTAGGAGGCCTTTGTCCCTCCAGGGGAAGCCAGGCTTCCTGATTGTGTCAGCTTGCATCTGGAAGAAATGGTGTTCCGTTCGGGATTGTAGGTGGCTGAGGCCAGGTGCCCGGCAGAGGGAGTTGGGAACAAAGGATGGCCTGTTTCCAGGGGTAAGTAAAGTCAGCTGCCCGGGTGCCTGATGTCAGTTTGTAGGAGGCCTTTGGCCCTCCAAGGGAAGCAAGTCTTCCAGTTTGTGGCAGCTTGCATCTGGAAGAAATCCTGTTCCGTTCGGGATTGTAGGTGGCCGAGGCCAGGTGCCCGGCAGAGGGAGTTGGGCACAAAGGATGGCCTGTTTCCAGGGGTAAGTAAAGTCAACTGCCCAGGTGCCTGATGTCAGTTTCTAGGAGGCCTTTGGCCTTCTAGAGGAAGCCAGGCTTCAAGTTTTTGGCAGCTTGCATCTGGAAGAAATGCTGTTTTGTTCGGGATTGTAGGTGGTGGAGGCCTGGTGCCCGGCAGAGGGAGTTGGGCACAAAGGATGGCCTGTTTCCAGGCGTAAGTAAAGTCAGCTACCCAGGTGCCTGGTGTCAGTTTGTAGGAGGACTTTGGCCCTCCAAGGGAAGCCAGCCTTCCAGCATGTAGCAGCTTGAATCTGGAAGAAATCCTGTTCCGTTCGGGATTGTAGGTGGCCGAGGCCAGGTGCCCGGCAGAGGGAGTTGGGCACAAAGGATGGCCTGTTTCCAGGGCTAAGTAAAGTCAGCTGCCCAGGTGCCTGGTGTCAGTTTGTAGGAGGACTTTGGCCCTCCAAGGGAAGCCAGCCTTCCGGCATGTAGCAGCTTGAATCTGGAAGAAATCCTGTTCCGTTCGGGATTGTAGGTGGCCGAGGCCAGGTGCCCGGCAGAGGGAGTTGGGCACAAAGGATGGCCTGTTTCCAGGGGTAAGTAAAGTCAGCTGCCCAGGTGCCTGGTGTCAGTTTGTAGGAGGCCTTTGGCCCTCCAGGGGAAGCCAGGCTTCCTGATTGTGGCAGCTTGCATCTGGGAGAAATCCTGTTCCGATTGGGATCGTAGGTGGCCGAGGCCTGGTGCCCGGCTGAGGGAGTTAGGAACAAAGGATGGCCTGTTTCCAGGGGTAAGTAAAGTCAGCTGCCCAGGTGCCTGATGTCAGTTTGTAGGAGGCCTTTGACCCTCCAAGGGAAGCTAGTCTTCCAGTTTGTGGCAGCTTGCATCTGGAAGAAATCTTGTTCCGTTCGGGATTGTGGGTGGCCGAGGCCAGGTGCCCGGCAGAGGGAGTTGGGCACAAAAGATGGCCTGTTTGCAGGGGTAAGTAAAGTCAGCTGCCCAGGTGCCTGATGTCAGTTTGTAGGAGGCCTTTGGTCGTCTAAAGGAAGCCAGGCTTCCAGTTTTTGGCAGCTTGCATCTGGAAGAAATGCTGTTTTGTTCGGGATTGTAGGTGGTGGAGGCCTGGTGCCCGGCAGAGGGAGTTGGGCACAAAGGATGGCCTGTTTCCAGGGGTAAGTAAAGTCAGCTGCCCAGGTGCCTGGTGTCAGTTTGTAGGAGGCCTTTGTCCCTCCAGGGGAAGCCAGGCTTCCTGATTGTGTCAGCTTGCATCTGGAAGAAATGGTGTTCCGTTCGGGATTGTAGGTGGCTGAGGCCAGGTGCCCGGCAGAGGGAGTTGGGCACAAATTATGGCCTGTTTCCAGGGGTAAGTAAAGTCAGCTGCCCAGGTGCCTGGTGTCAGTTTGTAGGAGGCCTTTGCCCCTCCAAGGGAAGCTAGTCTTCCAGTTTGTGGCAGCTTGCATCTGGAAGAAATGCTGTTCCGTTCGGGATTGTAGGTGGCCGAGACCTGGTGCCCGGCTGAAAGAGTTGGGCACAAAGGATGGCCTGTTTCCAGGGGTAAGTAAAGTCAGCTGCCCAGGTGCCTGATGTCAGTTTGTAGGAGGCCTTTGGCCCTCCAAGGGAAGCCAGGCTTCCTGATTGTGGCAGCTTGCATCTGGGAGAAATGCTGTTCCGTTCGGGATTGTAGGTGGCCGAGGCCAGGTGCCCGGCAGAGGGAGTTGGGCACAAGGATGGCCTGTTTCCAAGGGTAAGTAAAGTCAGCTGCCCAGGTGCCTGATGTCAGTTTGTAGGAGGCCTTTGGCCCTCCAAGGGAAGCCAGCCTTCCAGCTTGTGGCAGCTTGCATCTGGAAGAAATCCTGTTCCGTTCGGGATTGTGGGCGGCCGTGGCCAGTTGCCCGGCAGAGGGAGTTGGGCACAAAGGATGGCCTGTTTCCAGGGGTAAGTAAAGTCAGCTGCCCAGGTGCCTGGTGTCAGTTTGTAGGAGGACTTTGGCCCTCCAAGGGAAGCCAGCCTTCCAGCATTTAGCAGCCTGAATCTGGGAGAAATCCTGTTCCGTTTGGGATCGTAGGTGGCCAGAGCTGTGTGCCCGGCTGAAAGAGTTGGGAACAAAGGATGGCCTGTTTCCAGGGGTAAGTAAAGTCAGCTGCCCAGGAGCCTGATGTCAGTTTGTAGGAGGCCTTTGATTCTCCAAGGGAAGCTAGTCTTCCAGTTTGTGGCAGCTTGCATCTGGAAGAAATCCTGTTCCATTCAGGATTGTGGGCGGCCGAGGCCAGTTGCCCGGCAGAGGGAGTTGGGCACAAAGGATGGCCTGTTTCCAGGGATAAGTAAAGTCAGCTGCCCAGGTGCCTGATGTCAGTTTGAAGGTGGCTATTGTTCCTCCATGGGAAGCCATGCTTCCAGCTTGTGGCAGCTTGCATCTGGAAGAAATCCGGTTCTGTTCAGGATTGTAGGTGGCCGAGGCCAGGTGCCCGGCAGAGGGAGTTGGGCACAAAGGATGGCCTGTTTCCAGGGGTAAGTAAAGTCAACTGCCCAGGTGCCTGATTTCAGTTTGTAGGAGGCCTTTGGCCCTCCAAGGGAAGCCAGGCTTCCAGTTTTTGGCAGCTTGCATCTGGAAGAAATCCTGTTCCGTTCGGGATTGTGGGTGGCCGAGGCCAGTTGCCCGGCAGAGGGAGTTGGGCACAAAGGATGGCCTGTTTCCAGGGCTAAGTAAAGTCAGCTGCCCAGGTGCCTGATGTCAGTTTGCAGGTGGCTATTGTTCCTCCATGGGAAGCCAGGCTTCCCGCTTGTGGCAGCTTGCATCTGGATGAAATCCTGTTCCGTTCAGGATTGTAGGTGGCCGAGGCCAGGTGCCCGGCAGAGGGAGTTGGGCACAAATGATGGCCTGTTTCCAGGGGTAAGTAAAGTCAACTGCCCAGGTGCCCGATGTCCGTTTGTAGGAGGACTTTGGCCCTCCAAGGGAAGCTAGTCTTCCAGTTTGTGGCAGCTTGCATCTGGAAGAAATCCTGTTCCATTCGGGATTGTAGGTGGCCGAGGCCAGGTGCCCGGCAGAGGGAGTTGGGCACAAAGGATGGCCTGTTTCCAGGGGTAAGTAAAGTCAGCTGCCCAGGTGCCTCATGTCAGTTTGTAGGAGGTTTTTGGCCCTCCAAGGGAAGCTAGTCGTCCAGTTTGAGGCAGCTTGCATCTGGAAAAAATCCTGTTCCATTCAAGATTGTAGGTGGCCGAAACCGGGTGCCCAGCTGAGCGAGTTGGGAACAAAGGATGGCCTGTTTCCAGGGGTAAGTAAAGTCAGCTGCCAAGGTGCCTGATGTCAGTTTGTAGGAGGCCTTTGGCCCTCTAAAGGAAGCCAGGCAATTAGTTTTTGGCAGCTTGCATCTGGAAGAAATGCTGTTCCGTTCGGGATTGTAGGTGGCCGAGGCCACTTGCCCGGCAGAGGGAGTTGGGAACAAAGGATGGCCTGTTTCCAAGGGTAAGTAAAGTCAGCTGCCCAGGTGCCTGATGTCAGTTTGTAGGAGGCCTTTGGCCCTCCAAGGGCAGCTAGTCTTCCAGCTCGTGGCAGCTTGCATCTGGAAGAAATCCTGTTCCGTTCGGGATTGTAGGTGGCCGGAGCCGGGTGCCCTGCTGAGGGAGTTGGGCACAAAGGATGGCCTGTTTCCAGGGGTAAGTAAAGTCAGCTGCCCAGGTGCCTGGTGTCAGTTTGTAGGAGGCCGTTGGCCCTCCAAGGGAAGCCAGGCTTCCTGATTGTGGCAGCTTGCATCTGGAAGAAATTCTGTTCCGTTTGGGATCGTAGGTGGTGGAGGCCCGGTGCCCGGCAGAGGGAGTTGGGCACAAAGGATGGCCTGTTTCCAGGGGTAAGTAAAGTCAACTGCCCAAGTGCCTGATGTCAGTTTGTAGGAGGCCTTTGGTCGTCTAAAGGAAGCCAGGCTTCCAGTTTTTGGCAGCTTGCATCTGGAAGAAATGCTGTTTTGTTCGGGATTGTAGGTGGTGGAGGCCTGGTGCCCGGCAGAGGGAGTTGGGCACAAAGGATGGCCTGTTTCCAGGGGTAAGTAAAGCCAGCTGCCCAGGTTCCTGGTGTCAGTTTGTAGGAGGCCTTTGGCCCTCCAAGGGAAGCCAGGCTTCCTGATTGTGGCAGCTTGCATCTGGAAGTAATCCTGTTCCGTTCGGGATTGTAGGTGGCCAGAGCTGGGTGGCCGGCAGAAAGAGTTGGGAACAAAGGATGGCCTGTTTCCAGGGGTAAGTAAAGTCAGCTGCCCAGGTGCCTCATGTCAGTTTTTAGGAGGCCTTTGGCCCTCCAAGGGAAGCCAGGCTTCCTGATTGTGGAAGCTTGCATCTGGGAGGAATGCTGTTCGGTTCGGGATTGTAGGAGGCCGAGGCCAGGTGCCCGGCAGAGGGAGTTGGGCACAAAGGATGGCCTGTTTCCAGGGGTAAGTAAAGTCAGCTGCCCAGGTGTTTGATGTCAGTTTGTAGGAGGCCTTTGGCCCTTCAAGGGGAAGCCAGTCTTCCTGCTTGTGGCAGCTTGCATCTGGAAGAAATCCTGTTCCGTTCGGGATTGTAGGTGGCCGAGGTCAAGTGCCCGGTAGAGGGAGTTGGGCACAAAGGATGGCCTGTTTCCAGGGCTAAGTAAAGTCAGCTGCCCAGGTGCCTGGTGTCAGTTTGTAGGAGGCCTTTGGCCCTCTAAGGGAAGCCAGGCTTCCAGTTTGTGGCAGCTTGCATCTGGAAGAAATGCTGTTTCGTTCGGGATTGTAGGTCGCCGAGGCCAGGTGCCCAGCAGAGGGAGTTGGGCACAAAGGATGGCCTGTTTCCAGGGGTAAGTAAAGTCAACTGCCCAGGTGCCTGATGTCAGTTTGTAGGAGGCCTTTGGCCCTCCAAGGCAAGCCAGGCTTCGGCTTGTGGCAGCTTGCATCTGGATGAAATCCTGTTCCGTTTGGGATTGTAGGTGGCCGGAGCCGGCTGCCCTGCTGAGGGAGTTGGGCACAAAGGATGCCCTGTTTCCAGGGGGTAAGTAAAGTCAGCTGCCCAGGTGCCTGATTGTCAGTTTTGTAGGAGGCCTTTGGCCCTCCAAGGGAAGCCAGGATTCCTGATTGTGGCAGCTTGCATCTGGAAGAAATCCTGTTCCCGTTTGGGATCGTAGGTGGCCGAGGCCTGGTGCCCGGCAGAGGGAGTTGGGCACAAAGGATGGCTTGTTTCCAGGGGTAAGTAAAGTCAGCTGCCCAGGTGCCTGATGTCAGTTTGTAGGAGGCCTTTGCCCTCCATGGGAAGGAAGTTTCCTCATTGTGGCACCTTGCATCTGGAAGAAATCCTGTTCCGTGCGGGATTGTAGGTTGCCGGAGCCGGGTGCCCGGCAGAGGGAGTTGGGAACAAAGGATGGCCTGTTTCCAGGGGTAAGTAAAGTCAGCTGCCCAGGTGCCTGGTGTCAGTTTGTTGGAGGCCTTTGGCCCTCCAAGGGAAGCCAGGCTTCCTGATTGTAGCAGCTTGCATCTGGAAGAAATTCTGTTCCGTTTGGGATCGTAGGTGGTGGAGACCTGGTGCCCGGCAGAGGGAGTTGGGCACAAAGGATGGCCTGTTTCCAGGGGTAAGTAAAGCCAGCTGCCCAGGTGCCTGGTGTCAGTTTGTAGGAGGCCTTTGGCCCTCCAGGGGAAGCCAGGCTTCCTGATTGTGGCAGCTTGCATCTGGAAGTAATCCTGTTCCGTTCGGGATTGTAGGTGGCCGAGGCCAGGTGCCCGGCAGAGGGAGTTGGGCACAAAGGATGGCCTGTTTCCAGGGGTAAGTAAAGTCAGCTGCCCAGGTGCCTTGATGTCAGTTTTTAGGAGGCCTTTGGCCCTCCAAGGGAAGCCAGCCTTCCTGCTTGTGGCAGCTTGCATCTGGAAGAAATGCTGTTCCGTTCGGGATTGTAGGTGGCCGAGGCCACTTGCCCGACAGAGGGAGTTGGGAACAAAGGATGGCCTGTTTCCAAGGGTAAGTAAAGTCAGCTGCCCAGGTGCCTGATGTCAGTTTGTAGGAGGGCCTTTGGCCCCTTCCAAGGGAAGCCAGGCTTCCAGCTCGTGGCAGCTTGCATCTGGAAGAAATCCTGTTCCGTTCGGGATTGTAGGTGGCCGGAGCCGGGTGCCCTGCTGAGGGGAGTTGGGCACAAAGGATGGCCTGTTTCCAGGGGTAAGTAAAGTCAGCTGCCCAGGTGCCTGGTGTCAGTTTGTAGGAGGGCCGTTGGCCCTCCAAGGGAAGCCAGGCTTCCTGATTGTGGCAGCTTGCATCTGGAAGAAATTCTGTTCCGTTTGGGATCGTAGGTGGTGGAGGCCTGGTGCCCGGCAGAGGGAGTTGGGCACAAATGATGGCCTGTTTCCAGGGCTAAGTAAAGTCAGCTGCCCCAGGTGCCTGGTGTCAGTTTGTAGGAGGCCTTTGGCCCTCTAAGGGAAGCCAGTCTTCCAGTTTGTGGCAGCTTGCATCAGGAAGAAATGCTGTTTCGTTCGGGATTGGAGGTGGCCGAGGCCAGGTGCCCGGCAGAGGGAGTTGGGCACAAAGGATGGCCTGTTTCCAGGGGTAAGTAAAGTCAGCTGCCCAGGTGCCTGATGTCAGTTTGTAGGAGGCCTTTGGCCTTCCAAGGGAAGCCAGGCTTCCAGCTTGTGGCAGCTTGCATCTGGATGAAATCCTGTTCAGTTTGGGATAGTAGGTGGCCGGAGCCGTCTGTCCTGCTGAGGGAGTTGGGCACAAAGGATGGCCTGTTTCCAGGGGTAAGTAAAGTCAGCTGCCCAGGTGCCTGATGTCAGTTTGTAGGAGGCTTTGCCCTCCATGGGAAGGAAGTTTCCTCATTGTGGCACCTTGCATCCTGGAAGAAATCCCTGTTCCGAGGTTGCGGGATTGTAGGTTGCCGGAGCCGGGTGCCCGGCAGAGGGAGTTGGGAACAAAGGATGGCCTGTTTCCAGGGGTAAGTAAAGTCAGCTGCCCAGGTGCCTGGTGTCAGTTTGTTGGAGGCCTTTGGCCCTCCAAGGGAAGCCAGGCTTCCTGATTGTAGCAGCTTGCATCTGAAGAAATTCTGTTCCGTTTGGGATCGTAGGTGGTGGAGACCTGGTGCCCGGCAGAGGGAGTTGGGCACAAAGGATGGCCTGTTCCAGGGGTAAGTAAAGCCAGCTGCCCAGGTGCCTGGTGTCAGTTTGTAGGAGGCCTTTGGCCCTCCAGGGGAAGCCAGGCTTCCTGATTGTGGCAGCTTGCATCTGGAAGTAATCCTGTTCCGTTCGGGATTGTAGGTGGCCGAGGCCAGGTGCCCGGCAGAGGAGTTGGGCACAAAGGATGGCCTGTTTCCAGGGGTAAGTAAAGTCAGCTGCCCAGGTGCCTGATGTCAGTTTTTAGGAGGCCTTTGGCCCTCCAAGGGAAGCCAGCCTTCCTGCTTGTGGCAGCTTGCATCTGGAAGAAATGCTGTTCCGTTCGGGATTGTAGGTGGCCGAGGCCACTTGCCCGGCAGAGGGAGTTGGGAACAAAGGATGGCCTGTTTCCAAGGGTAAGTAAAGTCAGCTGCCCCAGGTGCCTGATGTCAGTTTGTAGGAGGCCTTTGGCCCTCCAAGGGAAGCCAGGCTTCCATGCTCGTGGCAGCTTGCATCTGGAAGAAATCCTGTTCCATTCGGGATTGTAGGTGGCCGGAGCCGGGTGCCCTGCTGAGGGAGTTGGGGACAAAGGATGGCCTGTTTCCAGGGGTAAGTAAAGTCAGCTGCCCAGGTGCCTGGTGTCAGTTTGTAGGAGGCCGTTGGCCCTCCAAGGGAAGCCAGGCTTCCTGATTGTGGCAGCTTGCATCTGGAAGAAATTCTGTTCCGTTTGGGATCGTAGGTGGTGGAGGCCTGGTGCCCGGCAGAGGGAGTTGGGCACAAAGGATGGCCTGTTTCCAGGGGTAAGTAAAGTCAACTGCCCAAGTGCCTGATGTCAGTTTGTAGGAGGCCTTTGGTCGTCTAAAGGAAGCCAGGCTTCCAGTTTTTGGCAGCTTGCATCTGGAAGAAAATGCTGTTTTGTTCGGGATTGTAGGTGGTGGAGGCCTGGTGCCCGCAGAGGGAGTTGGGCACAAAGGATGGCCTGTTTCCAGGGGTAAGTAAAGCCAGCTGCCCAGGTTCCTGGTGTCAGTTTGTAGGAGGCCTTTGGCCCTCCAAGGGGAAGCCAGGCTTCCTGATTGTGGAAGCTTGCATCTGGGAGAAATGCTGTTCGGTTCGGGATTGTAGGAGGGCCGAGGCCAGGTGCCCGGCAGAGGGAGTTGGGCAAAAAGGATGGCCTGTTTCCAGGGGTAAGTAAAGTCAGCTGCCCCAGGTGTCTGATGTCAGTTTGTAGGAGGCCTTTGGCCCTTCAAGGGGAAGCCAGTCTTCCTGCTTGTGGCAGCTTGCATCTGGAAAAATCCTGCTCCGTTCGGGATTGTAGGTTGCCGAGCCGGGTGCCCGGCTGAAAGAGTTGGGAACAAAGGATGGACTGTTTCCAGGGGGTAAGTAAAGCCAGCTGCCCAGGTGCCTGGTGTCAGTTTGTAGGAGGCCTTTGGCCCCTCCAGGGGAAGCCAGGCTTCCTGCTTGTGGCAGCTTGCATCTGGAAGAAATCCTGCTTCGTTCGGGGGTTGTAGGTTGCCGGAGCCCGGGTGCCCGGCTGAAAGAGTTGGGAACAAAGGATGGACTGTTTCCAGGCGTAGGTAAAGTCAGCTGCCCAGGAGCCTCATGTCAGTTTGTAGGAGGCCTTTGGCCCTCCAAGGGAAGCCAGGCTTCCTGATTGTGGCAGCTTGCATCTGGGAGAAATGCTGTTCCGTTCGGGATTGTAGGTGGCCGAGGCCAGGTGCTTGGCTGAGGGAGTTGGGCACAAAGGATGGCCTGTTTCCAGGTGTAAGTAAAGTCAGCTGCCCAGGTTCCTGATGTCAATTTGCCAGGTGGCTATTGTTCCTCCCACGGGAAGCCAGGCTTCCTGCTTGTGGCAGCTTGCATCTGGAAGAAATCCTGTTCCGTTCGGGATTGTAGGTGGCCGAGGCCAGGTGCCCGGCAGAGGGAGTTGGGCACAAAGGATGGCCTGTTTCCGGGGTAAGTAAAGTCAGCTGCCCAGATGCCTGATGTCAGTTTGTAGGAGGCCTTTGGCCCTAGATTGAAGCCACGCTTCCAGTTTTTGGCAGCTTGCATCTGGGAGAAATGCTGTTCGGTTCGGGATTGTAGGTGGGCCGAGGCCAGGTGCCCGGCAGAGGGAGTTGGGCACAAAGGATGGCCTGTTTGCAGGGGTAAGTAAAGTCAGCTGCCCCAGGTGCCTGATGTCAGTTTGTAGGAGGCCCTTTGGCCCCGCCAAGGGAAGCACGTCTTCCAGTTTGTGGCAGCTTGCATCTGGAAGAAATCCTGTTCCGTTCGGGATTGTAGGTGGCCGAGGCCCGGTGCCCCGGCAGAGGGGGTAAGGCACAAAGGATGGCCTGTTTCCAGGGGTAAGTAAAGTCAGCTGCCCAGGTGCCTGATGTCAGTTTGCAGGAGGCCTTTGGCCCTCTAAGGGATGCCAGGCTTCCAGTTTGTGGCAGCTTGCATCTGGAAGAAATGCTGTTCCGTTCGGGATTGTAGGTGGCCGAGGCCTGGTGCCCGGCAGAGGGAGTTGGGAACAAAGGATGGCCTGTTTCCAGAAGTAAGTAAAGTCAGCTGCCCAGGTGCCTGATGTCAGTTTGTAGGAGGCCTTTGGCCCTCCAAGGGAAGCCAGGCTTCCAGCTTGTGGGAGCTTGCATCTGGAAGAAATCCTGTTCCGTTTGGGATCGTAGGGTTGCCGTGGCCTGGTGCCCGGCTGAGGGTGTTGGGAAAAAGGATGGCCTGTTTCCAGGGGTAAGTAAAGTCAGCTGCCCAGGTGCCTGATGTCAAGTTTGTAGGAGGCCTTTGGCCCTCCAAGGGAAGCGAGGCTTCCAGTTTGTGGCAGCTTGCATCTGGAAAAAATCCTGTTCCATTCATGATTTTAGGTGGCCGAAACCGGGTGCCCGGCAGAGGGAGTTGGGAACAAAGGATGGCCTGTTTCCAGGGGTAAGTAAAGTCAGCTGCCCAGGAGCCTCATGTCAGTTTGTAGGAGGCCTTTGGCTTTCCAAGGGAAGCCAGGCTTCCTGATTTTGCAGCCATCATCTGAGAGAAATGCTGTTCCTTTCGGGATTGTAGGTGGCCGGAGCCGTGTGCCCTGCTGAGGGAGTTGGGCACAAAGGATGGCCTGTTTCCAGGGGTAAGTAAAGTCAGCTGCCCAGGTGCCTGTTTTCAGTTTGTAGGAGGCCTTTGGCCTTCCAGGGAAGCCAGGCTTCCTGCTTGTGGCAGCTTGCATCTGGAAGAAATGCTGTTCGGTTCAGGATTGTAGGTGTCCGGAGCCGGGTGCCCTGGTGAGGGAGTTGGGAAAAAAGGATGGCCTGTTTCCAGGGGTAAGTAAAGTCAGCTGCCCAGGTGCCAGATGTCAGTTTGTAGGAGGCCTTTGGCCCCTCCATGGGAAGCCAGGCTTCCTGATTGTGGCAGCTTGCATTAGGAAGTAATGCTGTTCCGTTCGGGATTGTAGGTGGCCGAGGCCTGCTGCCCGGCAGAGGGAGTTGGGCACAAAGGATGGCCTGTTTCCAGGGGTAAGTAAAGTTAGCTGCCCAGGTGCCTGATGTCAGTTTGTAGGCGGCCTTTGGCCCTCCAAGGGAAGCCAGCCTTCCAGCTTGTAGCAGCTTGCATCTGGAAGAAATCCTTTTCCGTTCGGGATTGTAGGTGGCTGAGGGCCTGGTGCCCGGCAGAAGGCGATGGGCACAAAGGATGGCCTGTTTCCAGGGGTCAAGTAAAGTCAGCTGCCCAGGTGCCTGATGTCAGTTTGTAGGAGGTCTTTGGCCCTTCAAGGGGAAGCCAGGCTTCCTGCTTGTGGCAGCTTGAATCTGGAAGAATTCCTGCTCCGTTCGGGAATTGTAGGTGGGCCGAGGCCGGGTGCCCGGCAGAGGGAGTTGGGAACAAAGGATGGCCTGTTTCCAGGGGTAAGTAAAGTCAGCTGCCCAGGTGCCTGGTGTCAGTTTGTTGGAGGCCTTTGGCCCTCCAAGGGAAGCCAGGCTTCCTGATTGTAGCAGCTTGCATCTGGAAGAAATTCTGTTCCGTTTGGGATCGTAGGTGGTGGAGACCTGGTGCCCGGCAGAGGGAGTTGGGCACAAAGGATGGCCTGTTTCCAGGGGTAAGTAAAGCCAGCTGCCCAGGTGCCTGGTGTCAGTTTGTAGGAGGCCTTTGGCCCTCCAGGGGAAGCCAGGCTTCCTGATTGTGGCAGCTTGCATCTGGAAGTAATCCTGTTCCGTTCGGGATTGTAGGTGGCCGAGGCCAGGTGCCCGGCAGAGGGAGTTGGGCACAAAAGGATGGCCTGTTTCCAGGGGTAAGTAAAGTCAGCTGCCCAGGTGCCTGATGTCAGTTTTTAGGAGGCCTTTGGCCCTCCAAGGGAAGCCAGCCTTCCTGCTTGTGGCAGCTTGCATCTGGAAGAAATGCTGTTCCGTTCGGGATTGTAGGTGGCCGAGGCCACTTGCCCGGCAGAGGGAGTTGGGAACAAAGGAGGCCTGTTTCCAAGGGTAAGTAAAGTCAGCCTGCCCAGGTGCCTGATGTCAGTTTGTAGGAGGCCTTTGGCCCTCCAAGGGAAGCCCAGGCTTCCAGCTCGTGGCAGCTTGCATCTGGAAGAAATCCTGTTCCATTCGGGATTGTAGGTGGCCGGAGCCGGGTGCCCTGCTGAGGGAGTTGGGGACAAAGGATGGCCTGTTTCCAGGGGTAAGTAAAGTCAGCTGCCCAGGTGCCTGGGTGTCAGTTTGTAGGAGGCCGTTGGCCCTCCAAGGGAAGCCAGGCTTCCTGATTGTGGCAGCTTGCATCTGGAAGAAATTCTGTTCCGTTTGGGATCGTAGGTGGTGGAGGCCTGGTGCCCGGCAGAGGGAGTTGGGCACAAAGGATGGCCTGTTTCCAGGGGTAAGTAAAGTCACCTGCCCAAGTGCCTGATGTCAGTTTGTAGGAGGCCCTTTGGTCGTCTAAAGGAAGCCAGGCTTCCAGTTGTTGGCAGCTTGCATCTGGACAGAAATGCTGTTTTGTTCGGGATTGTAGGTGGTGGAGGCCTGGTGCCCGGCAGAGGAGTTGGGCACAAAGGATGGCCTGTTTCCAGGGGTAAGTAAAGCCAGCTGCCCAGGTTCCTGGTGTCAGGTTTGTAGGAGGGCCTTTGCCCTCCAAGGGAAGCCAGGCTTCCTGATTGTGGAGCTTGCATCTGGAGAAATGCTGTTCGGTTCGGGATTGAGGAGGCCGAGGCCAGGTGCCCGGCAGAGGGAGTTGGGGCAAAAAGGATGGCCTGTTTCCAGGGGTAAGTAAAGTCAGCTGCCCAGGTGTCTGATGTCAGTTTGTAGGAGGCCTTTGGCCCTTCAAGGGGAAGCCAGTCTTCCTGCTTGTGGCAGCTTGCATCTGGAAAAATCCTGCTCCGTTCGGGATTGTAGGTTGCCGGAGCCGGGTGCCCCGGCATGAAAGAGTTGGGAACAAAGGATGGACTGTTTCCAGGGGTAAGTAAAGCCAGCTGCCCAGGTGCCTGGTGTCAGTTTGTAGGAGGCCTTTGGCCCTCCAGGGGAAGCCAGGCTTCCTGCTTGTGGCAGCTTGCCATCTGGAAGAAATCCTGCTTCGTTCGGGGTTGTAGGTTGCCGGAGCCGGGTGCCCGGCTGAAAGAGGTTGGGAACAAAGGATGGACTGTTTCCAGGCGTAGGTAAAGTCAGCTGCCCAGGAGCCTCATGTCAGTTTGTAGGAGGCCTTTGGCCCTCCAAGGGAAGCCAGGCTTCCTGATTGTGGCAGCTTGCATCTGGGGAGAAATGCTGTTCCGTTCGGGATTGTAGGTGGCCGAGGCCAGGTGCTTGGCTGAGGAGTTGGGCACAAAGGATGGCCTGTTTCCAGGTGTAAGTAAAGTCAGCTGCCCAGGTTCCTGATGTCAATTTGCAGGTGGCTATTGTTCCTCCACGGGAAGCCAGGCTTCCTGCTTGTGGCAGCTTGCATCTGGAAGAAATCCTGTTCCGTTCGGGATTGTAGGTGGCCGAGGCCAGGTGCCCGGCAGAGGGAGTTGGGCACAAAGGATGGCCTGTTTCCGGGGTAAGTAAAGTCCAGCTGCCCAGATGCCTGATGTCAGTTTGTAGGAGGCCCTTTGGCCCTAGATTGAAGCACGCTTCCAGTTTTTGGCAGCTTGCATCTGGGAGAAATGCTGTTCGGTTCGGGATTGTAGGTGGCCGAGGCCCAGGTGCCCGGCAGAGGGAGTTTGGCACAAAGGATGGCCTGTTTGCAGGGGTAAGTAAAGTCAGCTGCCCAGGTGCTGATGTCAGTTTGTAGGAGGCCTTTGGCCCCGCAAGGGAAGCACGTCTTCCAGTTTGTGGCAGCTTGCATCTGGAAGAAATCCTGTTCCGTTCGGGATTGTAGGTGGCCGAGGCCCGGTGCCCGGCAGAGGGGCGTAAGGCACAAAGGATGGCCTGTTTCCAGGGGTAAGGTAAAGTCAGCTGCCCAGGTGCCTGATGTCAGTTTGCAGGAGCCTTTGGCCCTCTAAGGGATGCCAGGCTTCCAGTTTGTGGCAGCTTGCATCTGGAAGAAATGCTGTTCCGTTCGAGATTGTAGGTGGCCGAGGCCTGGTGCCCGGCAGAGGGAGTTGGGAACAAAGGATGGCCTGTTTCCAGAAGTAAGTAAAGTCAGCTGCCCAGGTGCCTGATGTCAGTTTGTAGGAGGCCTTTGGCCCTCCAAGGGAAGCCAGGCTTCCAGCTTGTGGGAGCTTGCATCTGGAAGAAATCCTGTTCCGTTTGGGATCGTAGGTTGCCGTGGCCTGGTGCCCGGCTGAGGGTGTTGGGAAAAAAGGATGGCCTGTTTCCAGGGGTAAGTAAAGTCAGCTGCCCAGGTGCCTGATGTCAGTTTGTAGGAGGCCTTTGGCCCTCCCAAGGGAAGCGAGGCTTCCAGTTTGTGGCAGCTTGCATCTGGAAAAAAATCCTGTTCCATTCATGGGCAGAGGGAGTTGGGAACAAAGGATGGCCTGTTTCCAGGGGTAAGTAAAGTCAGCTGCCCAGGAGCCTCATGTCAGTTTGTAGGAGGCCTTTGGCTTTCCAAGGGAAGCCAGGCTTCCTGATTTTTGCAGCCATCATCTGAGAGAAATGCTGTTCCTTTCGGGATTGTAGGTGGCCGGAGCCGTGTGCCCTGCTGAGGGAGTTGGGCACAAAGGATGGCCTGTTTCCAGGGGTAAGTAAAGTCAGCTGCCCAGGTGCCTGTTGTCAGTTTGTAGGAGGCCTTTGGCCTTCCAGGGGAAGCCAGGCTTCCTGCTTGTGGCAGCTTGCATCTGGAAGAAATGCTGTTCGGTTCAGGATTGTAGGTGTCCGGAGCCGGGTGCCCTGGTGAGGGAGTTGGGAAAAAAGGATGGCCTGTTTCCAGGGGTAAGTAAAGTCAGCTGCCCAGGTGCCAGATGTCAGTTTGTAGGAGGCCTTTGGCCCTCCATGGGAAGCCAGGCTTCCTGATTGTGGCAGCTTGCATTAGGAAGTAATGCTGTTCCGTTCGGGATTGTAGGTGGCCGAGGCCTGCTGCCCGGCAGAGGGAGTTGGGCACAAAGGATGGCCTGTTTCCAGGGGTAAGTAAAGTTAGCTGCCCAGGTGCCTGATGTCAGTTTGTAGGCGGCCTTTGGCCCTCCAAGGGAAGCCAGCCTTCCAGCTTGTAGCAGCTTGCATCTGGAAGAAATCCTTTTCCGTTCGGGATTGTAGGTGGCTGAGGCCTGGTGCCCGGCAGAAGGCGATGGGCACAAAGGATGGCCTGTTTCCAGGGGTAAGTAAAGTCAGCTGCCCAGGTGCCTGATGTCAGTTTGTAGGAGGTCTTTGGCCCTTCAAGGGGAAGCCAGGCTTCCTGCTTGTGGCAGCTTGAATCTGGAAGAAATCCTGCTCCGTTCGGGATTGTAGGTGGCCGGAGCCGGGTGCCCGGCAGAGGGAGTTGGGAACAAAGGATGGCCTGTTTCCAGGGGTAAGTAAAGTCAGCTGCCCAGGTGCCTGGTGTCAGTTTGTTGGAGGCCTTTGGCCCTCCAAGGGAAGCCAGGCTTCCTGATTGTAGCAGCTTGCATCTGGAAGAAATTCTGTTCCGTTTGGGATCGTAGGTGGTGGAGACCTGGTGCCCGGCAGAGGGAGTTGGGGCACAAAGGATGGCCTGTTTCCAGGGGTAAGTAAAGCCAGCTGCCCAGGTGCCTGGTGTCAGTTTGTAGGAGGCCTTTGGCCCTCCAGGGGAAGCCAGGCTTCCTGATTGTGGCAGCTTGCATCTGGAAGTAATCCTGTTCCGTTCGGGATTGTAGGTGGCCGAGGCCAGGTGCCCGCAGAGGGAGTTGGGCACAAAGGATGGCCTGTTTCCAGGGGTAAGTAAAGTCAGCTGCCCAGGTGCCTGATGTCAGTTTTTAGGAGGCCTTTGGCCCTCCAAGGGAAGCCAGCCTTCCTGCTTGTGGCAGCTTGCATCTGGAAGAAATGCTGTTCCGTTCGGGATTGTAGGTGGCCGAGGCCACTTGCCCGGCAGAGGGAGTTGGGAACAAAGGATGGCCTGTTTCCAAGGGTAAGTAAAGTCAGCTGCCCAGGTGCCTGATGTCAGTTTGTAGGAGGCCTTTGGCCCTCCAAGGGAAGCCAGGCTTCCAGCTCGTGGCAGCTTGCATCTGGAAGAAATCCTGTTCCGTTCGGGATTGTAGGTGGCCGGAGCCGGGTGCCCTGCTGAGGGAGTTGGGCACAAAGGATGGCCTGTTTCCAGGGGTAAGTAAAGTCAGCTGCCCAGGTGCCTGGTGTCAGTTTGTAGGAGGCCGTTGGCCCTCCAAGGGAAGCCAGGCTTCCTGATTGTGGCAGCTTGCATCTGGAAGAAATTCTGTTCCGTTTGGGATCGTAGGTGGTGGAGGCCTGGTGCCCGGCAGAGGGAGTTGGGCACAAATGATGGCCTGTTTCCAGGGCTAAGTAAAGTCAGCTGCCCAGGTGCCTGGTGTCAGTTTGTAGGAGGCCTTTGGCCCTCTAAGGGAAGCCAGTCTTCCAGTTTGTGGCAGCTTGCATCAGGAAGAAATGCTGTTTCGTTCGGGATTGGAGGTGGCCGAGGCCAGGTGCCCGGCAGAGGGAGTTGGGCACAAAGGATGGCCTGTTTCCAGGGGTAAGTAAAGTCAGCTGCCCAGGTGCCTGATGTCAGTTTGTAGGAGGCCTTTGGCCTTCCAAGGGAAGCCAGGCTTCCAGCTTGTGGCAGCTTGCATCTGGATGAAATCCTGTTCAGTTTGGGATTGTAGGTGGCCGGAGCCGTCTGTCCTGCTGAGGGAGTTGGGCACAAAGGATGGCCTGTTTCCAGGGGTAAGTAAAGTCAGCTGCCCAGGTGCCTGATGTCAGTTTGTAGGAGGCCTTTGCCCTCCATGGGAAGGAAGTTTCCTCATTGTGGCACCTTGCATCTGGAAGAAATCCTGTTCCGTGCGGGATTGTAGGTTGCCGGAGCCGGGTGCCCGGCAGAGGGAGTTGGGAACAAAGGATGGCCTGTTTCCAGGGGTAAGTAAAGTCAGCTGCCCAGGTGCCTGGTGTCAGTTTGTTGGAGGCCTTTGGCCCTCCAAGGGAAGCCAGGCTTCCTGATTGTAGCAGCTTGCATCTGGAAGAAATTCTGTTCCGTTTGGGATCGTAGGTGGTGGAGACCTGGTGCCCGGCAGAGGGAGTTGGGCACAAAGGATGGCCTGTTTCCAGGGGTAAGTAAAGCCAGCTGCCCAGGTGCCTGGTGTCAGTTTGTAGGAGGCCTTTGGCCCTCCAGGGGAAGCCAGGCTTCCTGATTGTGGCAGCTTGCATCTGGAAGTAATCCTGTTCCGTTCGGGATTGTAGGTGGCCGAGGCCAGGTGCCCGGCAGAGGGAGTTGGGCACAAAGGATGGCCTGTTTCCAGGGGTAAGTAAAGTCAGCTGCCCAGGTGCCTGATGTCAGTTTTTAGGAGGCCTTTGGCCCTCCAAGGGAAGCCAGCCTTCCTGCTTGTGGCAGCTTGCATCTGGAAGAAATGCTGTTCCGTTCGGGATTGTAGGTGGCCGAGGCCACTTGCCCGGCAGAGGGAGTTGGGAACAAAGGATGGCCTGTTTCCAAGGGTAAGTAAAGTCAGCTGCCCAGGTGCCTGATGTCAGTTTGTAGGAGGCCTTTGGCCCTCCAAGGGAAGCCAGGCTTCCAGCTCGTGGCAGCTTGCATCTGGAAGAAATCCTGTTCCATTCGGGATTGTAGGTGGCCGGAGCCGGGTGCCCTGCTGAGGAGTTGGGGACAAAGGATGGCCTGTTTCCAGGGGTAAGTAAAGTCAGCTGCCCAGGTGCCTGGTGTCAGTTTGTAGGAGGCCGTTGGCCCTCCAAGGGAAGCCAGGCTTCCTGATTGTGGCAGCTTGCATCTGGAAGAAATTCTGTTCCGTTTGGGATCGTAGGTGGTGGAGGCCTGGTGCCCGGCAGAGGGAGTTGGGCACAAAGGATGGCCTGTTTCCAGGGGTAAGTAAAGTCAACTGCCCAAGTGCCTGATGTCAGTTTGTAGGAGGCCTTTGGTCGTCTAAAGGAAGCCAGGCTTCCAGTTTTTGGCAGCTTGCATCTGGAAGAAATGCTGTTTTGTTCGGATTGTAGGTGGTGGAGGCCTGGTGCCCGGCAGAGGGAGTTGGGCACAAGGATGGCCTGTTTCCAGGGGTAAGTAAAGCCAGCTGCCCAGGTTCCTGGTGTCAGTTTGTAGGAGGCCTTTGGCCCTCCAAGGGAAGCCAGGCTTCCTGATTGTGGAAGCTTGCATCTGGGAGAAATGCTGTTCGGTTCGGGATTGTAGGAGGCCGAGGCCCAGGTGCCCGGCAGAGGGAGTTGGGCAAAAAGGATGGCCTGTTTCCAGGGGTAAGGAAAGTCAGCTGCCCAGGTGTCTGATGTCAGTTTGTAGGAGGCCTTTGGCCTTCAAGGGGAAGCCAGTCTTCCTGCTTGTGGCAGCTTGCATCTGGAAAAATCCTGCTCCGTTCGGATTGTAGGTTGCCGGAGCCGGGTGCCCGGCTGAAAGAGTTGGGAACAAAGGATGGACTGTTTCCAGGGGTAAGTAAAGCCAGCTGCCCAGGTGCCTGGTGTCAGTTTGTAGGAGGCCTTTGGCCCTCCAGGGGAAGCCAGGCTTCCTGCTTGTGGCAGCTTGCATCTGGAAGAAATCCTGCTTCGTTCGGGGTTGTAGGTTGCCGGAGCCGGTGCCCGGCTGAAAGAGTTGGGAACAAAGGATGGACTGTTTCCAGGCGTAGGTAAAGTCAGCTGCCCAGGAGCCTCATGTCAGTTTGTAGGAGGCCTTTGGCCCTCCAAGGGAAGCCAGGCTTCCTGATTGTGGCAGCTTGCATCTGGGAGAAATGCTGTTCCGTTCGGGATTGTAGGTGGCCGAGGCAGGTGCTTGGCTGAGGGAGTTGGGCACAAAGGATGGCCTGTTTCCAGGTGTAAGTAAAGTCAGCTGCCCAGGTTCCTGATGTCAATTTGCAGGTGGCTATTGTTCCTCCACGGGAAGCCAGGCTTCCTGCTTGTGGCAGCTTGCATCTGGAAGAAATCCTGTTCCGTTCGGGATTGTAGGTGGCCGAGCCAGGTGCCCGGCAGAGGGAGTTGGGCACAAAGGATGGCCTGTTTCCGGGGTAAGTAAAGTCAGCTGCCCAGATGCCTGATGTCAGTTTGTAGGAGGCCTTTGGCCCTAGATTGAAGCCACGCTTCCAGTTTTTGGCAGCTTGCATCTGGGAGAAATGCTGTTCGGTTCGGGATTGTAGGTGGCCGAGGCCAGGTGCCCGGCAGAGGGAGTTGGGCACAAAGGATGGCCTGTTTGCAGGGGTAAGTAAAGTCAGCTGCCCAGGTGCCTGATGTCAGTTTGTAGGAGGCCTTTGGCCCCGCCAAGGGAAGCACTTCTTCCAGTTTGTGGCAGCTTGCATCTGGAAGAAATCCTGTTCCGTTCGGGATTGTAGGTGGCCGAGGCCCGGTGCCCGGCAGAGGGGGTAAGGCACAAAGGATGGCCTGTTTCCAGGGGTAAGTAAAGTCAGCTGCCCAGGTGCCTGATGTCAGTTTGCAGGAGGCCTTTGGCCCTCTAAGGGATGCCAGGCTTCCAGTTTGTGGCAGCTTGCATCTGGAAGAAATGCTGTTCCGTTCGAGATTGTAGGTGGCCGAGGCCTGGTGCCCGGCAGAGGGAGTTGGGAACAAAGGATGGCCTGTTTCCAGAAGTAAGTAAAGTCAGCTGCCCAGGTGCCTGATGTCAGTTTGTAGGAGGCCTTTGGCCCTCCAAGGGAAGCCAGGCTTCCAGCTTGTGGGAGCTTGCATCTGGAAGAAATCCTGTTCCGTTTGGGATCGTAGGTTGCCGTGGCCTGGTGCCCGGCTGAGGGTGTTGGGAAAAAGGATGGCCTGTTTCCAGGGGTAAGTAAAGTCAGCTGCCCAGGTGCCTGATGTCAGTTTGTAGGAGGCCTTTGGCCCTCCAAGGGAAGCGAGGCTTCCAGTTTGTGGCAGCTTGCATCTGGAAAAAATCCTGTTCCATTCATGATTTTAGGTGGCCGAAACCGGGTGCCCGGCAGAGGGAGTTGGGAACAAAGGATGGCCTGTTTCCAGGGGTAAGTAAAGTCAGCTGCCCAGGAGCCTCATGTCAGTTTGTAGGAGGCCTTTGGCTTTCCAAGGGAAGCCAGGCTTCCTGATTTTTGCAGCCATCATCTGAGAGAAATGCTGTTCCTTTCGGGATTGTAGGTGGCCGGAGCCGTGTGCCCTGCTGAGGGAGTTGGGCACAAAGGATGGCCTGTTTCCAGGGGTAAGTAAAGTCAGCTTGCCCAGGTGCCTGTTGTCAGTTTGTAGGAGGCCTTTGGCCTTCCAGGGGAAGCCAGGCTTCCTGCTTGTGGCAGCTTGCATCTGGAAGAAATGCTGTTCGGTTCAGGATTGTAGGTGTCCGGAGCCGGGTGCCCTGGTGAGGGAGTTGGGAAAAAAGGATGGCCTGTTTCCAGGGGTAAGTAAAGTCAGCTGCCCAGGTGCCAGATGTCAGTTTGTAGGAGGCCTTTGGCCCTCCATGGGAAGCCAGGGCTTCCTGATTGTGGCAGCTTGCATTAGGAAGTAATGCTGTTCCGTTCGGGATTGTAGGTGGCCGAGGCCTGCTGCCCCGGCAGAGGGAGTTGGGCACAAAGGATGGCCTGTTTCCAGGGTAAGTAAAGTTAGCTGCCCAGGTGCCTGATGTCAGTTTGTAGGCGGCCTTTGGCCCTCCAAGGGAAGCCAGCCTTCCAGCTTGTAGCAGCTTGCATCTGGAAGAAATCCTTTTCCGTTCGGGATTGTAGGTGGCTGAGGCCTGGTGCCCGGCAGAAGGCGATGGGCACAAAGGATGGCCTGTTTCCAGGGGTAAGTAAAGTCAGCTGCCCAGGTGCCTGATGTCAGTTTGTAGGAGGTCTTTGGCCCTTCAAGGGGAAGCCAGGCTTCCTGCTTGTGGCAGCTTGAATCTGGAAGAAATCCTGCTCCGTTCGGGATTGTAGGTGGGCCGGAGCCGGGTGCCCGGCAGAGGGAGTTGGGAACAAAGGATGGCCTGTTTCCAGGGTAAGTAAAGTCAGCTGCCCAGGTGCCTGGTGTCAGTTTGTTGGAGGCCTTTGGCCCTCCAAGGGAAGCCAGGCTTCCTGATTGTAGCAGCTTGCATCTGGAAGAAATTCTGTTCCGTTTGGGATCGTAGGTGGTGGAGACCTGGTGCCCGGCAGAGGGAGTTGGGCACAAAGGATGGCCTGTTTCCAGGGGTAAGTAAAGCCAGCTGCCCAGGTGCCTGGTGTCAGTTTGTAGGAGGCCTTTGGCCCTCCAGGGGAAGCCAGGCTTCCTGATTGTGGCAGCTTGCATCTGGATGTAATCCTGTTCCGTTCGGGATTGTAGGTGGCCGAGGCCAGGTGCCCGGCAGAGGGAGTTGGGCACAAAGGATGGCCTGTTTCCAGGGGTAAGTAAAGTCAGCTGCCCAGGTGCCTGATGTCAGTTTTTAGGAGGCCTTTGGCCCTCCAAGGGAAGCCAGCCTTCCTGCTTGTGGCAGCTTGCATCTGGAAGAAATGCTGTTCCGTTCGGGATTGTAGGTGGCCGAGGCCACTTGCCCGGCAGAGGGAGTTGGGAACAAAGGATGGCCTGTTTCCCAAGGGTAAGTAAAGTCAGCTGCCCAGGTGCCTGATGTCAGTTTGTAGGAGGCCTTTGGCCCTCCAAGGGAAGCCAGGCTTCCAGCTCGTGGCAGCTTGCATCTGGAAGAAATCCTGTTCCGTTCGTGGATTGTAGGTGGCCGGAGCCGGGTGCCCTGCTGAGGGAGTTGGGCACAAAGGATGGCCTGTTTCCAGGGGTAAGTAAAGTCCAGCTGCCCAGGTGCCTGGTGTCAGTTTGTAGGAGGCCGTTGGCCCTCCAAGGGAAGCCAGGCTTCCTGTATATGTGGCAGCTTGCATCTGGAAGAAATTCTGTTCCGTTTGGGATCGTAGGTGTGGAGGCCTGGTGCCCGGCAGAGGGAGTTGGGCACAAATGATGGCCTGTTTCCAGGGCTAAGTAAAGTCAGCTGCCCAGGTGCCTGGTGTCAGTTTGTAGGAGGCCTTTGGCCCTCTAAGGGAAGCCAGTCTTCCAGTTTGTGGCAGCTTGCATCAGGAAGAAATGCTGTTTCGTTCGGGATTGGAGGTGGCCGAGGCCAGGTGCCCGGCAGAGGGAGTTGGGCACAAAGGATGGCCTGTTTCCAGGGGTAAGTAAAGTCAGCTGCCCAGGTGCCTGATGTCAGTTTGTAGGAGGCCTTTGGCCTTCCAAGGGAAGCCAGGCCTTCCAGCTTGTGGCAGCTTGCATCTGGATGAAATCCTGTCAGTTTGGGATTGTAGGTGGCCGGAGCCGTCTGTCCTGCTGAGGGAGTTGGGCACAAAGGATGGCCTGTTTCCAGGGGTAAGTAAAGTCAGCTGCCCAGGTGCCTGATGTCAGTTTGTAGGAGGCCTTTGCCCTCCATGGGGAAGGAAGTTTCCTCATTGTGGCACCTTGCATCTGGAAGAAATCCTGTTCCGTGCGGGATTGTAGGTTGCCGGAGCCGGGTGCCCGGCAGAGGGAGTTGGGAACAAGGATGGCCTGTTTCCAGGGGTAAGTAAAGTCAGCTGCCCAGGTGCCTGGTGTCAGTTTGTTGGAGGCCTTTGGCCCTCCAAGGGAAGCCAGGCTTCCTGATTGTAGCAGCTTGCATCTGGAAGAAATTCTGTTCCGTATGGGATCGTAGGTGGTGGAGACCTGGTGCCCGCAGAGGGAGTTGGGCACAAAGGATGGCCTGTTTCCAGGGGTAAGTAAAGCCAGCTGCCCAGGTGCCTGGTGTCAGTTTGTAGGAGGCCTTTGGCCCTCCAGGGGAAGCCAGGCTTCCTGATTGTGGCAGCTTGCATCTGGAAGTAATCCTGTTCCGTTCGGGATTGTAGGTGGCCGAGGCCAGGTGCCCGGCAGAGGGAGTTGGGCACAAAGGATGGCCTGTTTCCAGGGGTAGTAAAGTCAGCTGCCCAGGTGCCTGATGTCAGTTTTTAGGAGCCTTTGGCCCTCCAAGGGAAGCCAGCCTTCCTGCTTGTGGCAGCTTGCATCTGGAAGAAATGCTGTTCCGTTCGGGATTGTAGGTGGCCGAGGCCACTTGCCCGGCAGAGGGAGTTGGGAACAAAGGATGGCCTGTTTCCAAGGGTAAGTAAAGTCAGCTGCCCAGGTGCCTGATGTCAGTTTGTAGGAGGCCTTTGGCCCTCCAAGGGAAGCCAGGCTTCCAGCTC
>NW_027094849.1:0-49017 GCF_029207755.1 Chamaea fasciata | reverse complement strand
CCCAGGGACACCCAGGGCACCCCCAGGGACACCTAGGGGACAGCCAGGGCACCCTAGGGACAGCCAGGGCACCCCAGGGACACCTAGGGGACAGGCACGGCACCCCCAGAGACCCCTAGGGGAGAGCCAGGGCCCCCCCAGGGACACCCAGGGCACCCCCAGGGACACCTAGGGGACAGCCAGGGCACTCCCAGGGACACTCTGGGCACCAACAGGGACACCTTGGGGACAGCCAGGGCACACCAGGGACACCCAGGGCACCCCCAGGGACACCCAGGGCACCCCCAGGGCCACCTAGGGGACAGCCAGGGCACCCCAGGGACAACTCGGGGACAGGCCGGGCATCCCCAGGGACACCCAGGGCACCCCCAGGGACACCTAGGGGACAGTCAGGGCACCCCCAGGGACACCTAGGGGACAGCCAGGGCCCCCCCAGGGACAACAAGGGGACAGCCAGGGCACTCCAGGGACACCCAGGGCACCCCCAGGGACACCTCGGGGACAGCCAGGGCACCCCCAGGGACACCGAGGGGAAAGCCAGGGCACCCCCAGGGACACCCAGGGCACCCCCAGGGACACCTAGGGGACCCCCAGGGACACTCTGGGCACCCACAGGGACACCTTGAAGACAGCCAGAGCACCTCAGGGACATCCAGGGCACCCCCAGGGACACCTAGGGGACAGCCAGGGCACCCCCAGGGACACCTAGGGGAGAGGCAGGGCACCCCGAGGGACACCTAGGGGAGATCCCGGGGCACCCCGAGGGACACCAGGGCACCCCCAGTGACACCTAGGGGACAGCCAGGGCACCCTAGGGACAGCCAGGGCACCCCCAGGGACACCTAGGGCACAGCCAGGGCACCCTAGGGACAGCCAGGGCACCCCCAGGGACACCAAGGGAACATCCAGAGCACCCCAGGGACAGCCAGGGCATCCCCAGGGACAGCTAGGGGACAGCAAGGGGACCCCCAGGGACACCTAAGGGACACCCTGGGCCCCCCCAGGGACACCAAGGGGACACCCAGGGACACCTAGGGGACAGCCAGGGCACCCCAGGGACAGCGAGGGCACCCCCAGGGACACCTAGGGGACCTCCAGGGCACCCTCAGGGACAGCTAGGGGACAGGCACGGCACCCCCGTGATACCCTGAGCACCCCCAGGGACACCCAGGGCACCCCCAGGGACACCTCGGGGACTGCCAGGGCCCCCCCAGGGACACCTAGGGGACAGCCAGGGAACCCCAGGGACACCCTGGGCACCCCCAGGGACACCTAGGGGACAGCCAGGGAACCCGAGGGACAGCCAGGGCACCCCCAGGGACACCTAGAGGACAGCCAGGGCACCCCCAGGGACACCTAGGGGACAGGCAGGGCACCCCCAGGGACACCTAGGGGACAGGCAGGGCACCCCCAGGGACATTGAGGGGACAGCCAGGGCACTCCAGGGACACCCAGGGCACCCCCAGGGACACCTAGGGGACAGGCAGGACACTGCCAGGGACACCCAGGGCACCCCCAGGAACACCTAGGGGACCTCCAGGGCACGCCCAGGGACACCCAGGGCACCCCCAGGGACACCAGGGCACAGCCGGGGCACCCTAGGGACAGCCAGGGCAACGCCAGGGACACCTAGGGGACAGCCAGGGCACCCCAGGGACAGCCAGGGACCCCCAGGGACACCTAGGGGACAGCCAGGGCCCCCCCAAGGACACCTAGGGGAAAGGCAGGGCACCCCCAGGGACACGTAGAGGACAGCCATGGCATCCCAGGGACAGCCAGGGCACCCCCAGAGACACTGAGGGCACAGCCAGGGCACGCCCAGGGACACCTAGGGGACAGGCAGGGCCCCCACAGGGACACCTAGGAGACAGGCAGGGCACCCCCAGGGACACCGAGGGGACAGCCAGGGCACCCCCAGGGACACCAGGGCACCCCCAGGGCACCCCAGGGACCCACAGGGCACCCCAGGGGACACTAGGGGACAGGCAGGGCACTCCCAGGGACACTCTGGGCACCCACAGGGACACCTTGGGGACAGCCAGGGCACCCCAGGGACACCCAGGGCACCCCCAGGGACACCTAGAGGACAGCCAGGGCACCCCTTGGGACACCCAGGGCACCCCAGGGAAACCTAGGGGACAGGCAGGGCACCCCAGGGACACGCAGGGCACCCCCAGGGACACCTAGGGGACAGCCAGGGCACCCCAGGCACACCCAGGGCACCCCCAGGGACACATAGGGGACAGCCAGGGCACCCTAGGGACAGCCAGGGCACTCCCAGGGACACCGAGGGGACACGCAGGGCACCCCCAGGGACACCTAGGGGACAGCCATGGCACCCGAGGGACAGCCAGGGCACCCCAGAGACACCGAGGGCACAGCCAGGGCACCCTGGGGAAAGCCAGGGCACCCCCAGGGACACCTAGGGGACAGGCAGGTCACCCCCAGGGACACCTAGGAGACAGCCCGGGCATCCTAGGGACAGCCAGGGCACCCCCAGGGACGCCTAGGGGCAGGCATGGCACCCCCAGGGACACCTAGGGGACAGGCAGGGCACCCCCAGGGACACCTAGGGCACAGCCAGGGCCCCCCCAAGGACACCTAGGGGAAAGGCAGGGCACCCCCAGGGACACAGAGGGGACAGGCAGGGCACCCCCAGGGACACGTAGAGGACAGCCATGGCATCCCAGGGACAGCCAGGGCACCCCCAGAGACACTGAGGGCACAGCCAGGGCACGCCCAGGGACACCTAGGGGACAGGCAGGGCCCCCCCAGGGACACCTAGGAGACAGGCAGGGCACCCCCAGGGACACCGAGGGGACAGCCAGGGCACCCCCAGGGACACCTAGATAACAGCCATGGCACCCCAGGGACAGCCAGGGCACCCCCAGGGACACCAAGGGGACAGCCAGAGCACCCCAAGGACAGCCCGGGCACCCCCAGGGACACCCTGGGCACCCCCAGAAACAAGTAGGGGACAGCCAGGGCACCCCAGGGACACCCAGGGCACCCCCAGGGACACCTAGGGACAGCCAGGGCACCCTAGGGACAGCCAGGGCACCCCCAGGGACACTAACGGGACAGCCAGGGCACCCCAGGGACAGCCAGGGCACCCCCAGGGACACCTAGGGGACAGCCAGGGCACCCCCAGGGACACTGACGAGACAGCCAGGGCACCCCAGGGACACCTAGGGGACAGGCAGGGCACCTCCAGGGACAGGCAGGGCACCCCAGGGACACCTAGGGGACAGCCAGGGCACCCTAGGGACAGCCAGGGCACCCCGAGGGACACCTAAGTGACAGCCAGGGCACCCCAGAGACATCGAGGGACAGCCAGGAACCCCCTGGGACAGCCAGCTCACCCCCACGGCCGCCTCCACCTCCAGGAGCTATCAAAACCCTCCTCAGGTTCTTTGATGCCTCAAATGGGCCGCCCAAACCTCCCGAATACCCCCCAAAGCACCCAAAGCAGCCCCCAGGACTCCCCCCAGACCCCCCACAACCCAAAAACCCCCTCCACGACAACTCAGGACCCCCAGGATCCCCCCAAATCCGCGCCCCCCCTCACCCTGAGGTCCCGTTTGAGCCGCTCCACGTTGCGGACAGGCACCAGCTCATCAAGCCCCAAGCACCAACACCTGCGGGACTGGGATGGACTGAGAGCACTGGGAGGGTGACCAGAGAAACCTGGGATGGACAAAGAGTGGACTGGGATGAACTGGGATGAACTGGCAGGCGTGTGGGGGTCCATGGTGGCCACTCGGTGCCTTACTGGTCTATACTGGGATGGGTCGGATGGCCCCAGGGGAGGGGGTGAGGCCACACTGGTCCAGACTGGGAGGGGAGTCACCATGGCGCCGGAGGCGGAGTCGAGGATACGAGCGAGGCAGGGACACCTAGGGGACAGCCAGGGCAACCCAGGGACACCAGGGCCCCCCCCAGGGACACCTAGGGGACAGCCAGGGAATCCCAGGGACACGCTGGGCACCCCCAGGGACACCTAGGGGACAGCCAGGGCCCCCCCAGGGACACCCAGGGCACCCCCAGGGACACCTAGGGGACAGCCAGGGCCCCCACAGGGACACCTAGGGGACAGCCAGGGCACTCCAGGGACACCCAGGGCACCCCCAGGGACACCTAGGGGACAGCCAGGGCAGCCCAGGGACACCAGGGCACCCCAGGGACACCTAGGGGACAGCCAGGGCACCCTAGGGACAGCCAGGGCACCCCTAGGGACACCAAGGGGACAGCCAGGGCACCCCCAGGGACACCAAGGGGACACCCTGGGCACCCCCAGGGACATCTAGAGAACAGCCAGGGCACCCCAGGGACAGCCAGGGCACCCCCAGGGACACCTAGGGGACAGCCAGGGCACCCCCAGGGACACCCAGGGCACCCCCAGGGACACCTAGGGGACAGGCAGGGCACCTCCAGGGACACCTAGGGACAGCCAGGGCAGCCCCAGGGACACCGAGGGGAAAGCCAGGGCAGCCCCAGGGACATTTAGGGGACAGCCAGGGAACCCCCAGGGACACCTACGGGACAGCCAGGGCTCCCCCAGGGACACCTAGGGGACAGGCAGGGCACCCGCAGGGACACCTAGGGGACAGCCAGGGCACCACAGGCACACTCAGGGCACACCCAGGGACACCTAGGGGACAGCCAGGGCAGCCCAGGGACACCAGGGCACCCCAGGGACACCTAGGGGACAGCCAGGGCACCCTAGGGACAGCCAGGGCACCCCTAGGGACACCAAGGGGACAGCCAGGGCACCCCCAGGGACACCAAGGGGACACCCTGGGCACCCCCAGGGACATCTAGAGAACAGCCAGGGCACCCCAGGGACACCCAGGGCAGCCCCAGGGACACGTAGAGGACAGCCATAGCACCCCAGGGACAGCCAGGGCACCCCCAGGGACAGCTAGGGGACAGCCAGGGCACCCCCAGGGACACCAAGGGGACAGCCAGAGCACCCCAAGGACAGCCAGGGCACCCCCAGGGACACCTAGGGGACAGCCAGGGTACCCCAGGGACACCAAGGGGACAGCCAGAGCACCCCAAGGACAGCCAGGGCACCCCCAGGGACACCTAGGGGACAGCCAGGGAACCCCCAGGGACACCTAGGGGACAGCCAGGGCACTCCAGGGACACCCAGGGCACCCCCAGGGACACCTAGGGGACAGCCAGGGCACCCTACGGACAGAGGGGGCATCCCCAAGACACGAAGGGGACAGCCAGGGCAACCCCATGGACACCTAGGGGACAGCCAGGGCACCCCAGGGACACCCAGGGCACCCCCAGGGACACCTAGGGGACAGCCAGGGCACCCCCAGGGACACCGAGGGCACCCCCAGGGCACCCTAGGGACAGCCAGGGCCCCCCCCAGGGACACCTAGGAGACAGCCAGGGCACTCCAGGGTCAGCCAGGGCACCCCCAGGGACACCGAGAGGACAGGCAGGGCACCCCCAGGGACACCTTGAGGACAGCCAGGGCACCCCAGGGACACCCAGGGCACCCCCAGGGACACCTAGGGGACCTCCAGGGCACCCCCAGGGACACCCAGGGCACCCCCAGGGCCACCAAGGGGACAGCCAGGGCACCCCAGGGACAGCGAGGGCATCCCCAGGGACACCTAGGGGACAGCCACGGCCCCCCCAGGGACACCTAGGGGACAGTCAGGGCCCCCCCAGGGACACCCAGGGCACCCCCAGGGACACCTAGGGGACAGCCAGAGTACCCCCAGGGACACCCAGGGCACCCCCAGGGACACCTAGGGGACAGGCAGGGAACCCCCAGGGACACCTAGGGGACAGGCAGGGCACCCCAGGGACACCCAGGGCACCTCAGGGACACCCAGGGCACCCCCAGGGACACCTAGGGGACAGGCAGGGCACCCCCAGGGACACCGAGGGGAAAGCCAGGGCACCCCCAGGGACATTTAGGGGACAGCCAGGGCACTCCAGGGACACCCAGGGCACCCCCAGGGACACCTACGGGAAAGCCAGGTCACCCCCAGGGACACCCAGGGCACCCCCAGGGCCACCAAGGGGACAGCCAGGGCCCCCCCAGGGACACCTAGGGGAAGGCAGGACACCCCCAGGGACACCTAGGGGACAGCCAGGGCACCCCCAGGGACATTTAGGGGACAGCCAGGGAACTCCAGGGACACCCAGGGCACCCCCAGGGACATTTAGAGGACAGCCAGGGCACTGAAGGGACACCCAGGGCACCCCCAGGGACACCTAGGGGACAGGCAGGGCACCCCCAGGGACACCCAGGGCACCCCCAGGGACACCTAGGGCACTCCCAGGGACGCAGACGGGACAGCCAGGGCACCCCCAGAGACCCCTAGGGGACAGCCAGGGCACTCCCAGGGACACTCTGGGCACCCACAGGGACACCTTGGGGACAGCCAGGGCACCCCAGGGACACCCAGGGCACCCCCAACGACACCTAGGGGACAGGCAGGGCACCCCCAGGGACACCGAGGGGATAGCCAGGGCACTCCAAGGACACCCAGGGCACCCCCAGGGACACCTAGGGGACAGGCAGGGCACCCCAGGGACACCTAGGGGACAGCCAGGGCCCCTCGAGGGACACCTAGCGGACAGCCAGGGCACCCCCAGGGACACCCAGGGCACCTTCAGGGACACCTAGGGGACAGCCAGGGCACCCCCAGGGACACCTAGGGGACAGGCAGGGCACCCCAGGGACACCCAGGGCACCTCAGGGACACCCAGGGCACCCCCAGGGACACCAAGGGGACAGCCAGGGCACCCCAGGGACACCCAGGGCACCCCCAGGGACACCTAGGGGACAGCCAGGGCATCCCCAGGGACACCCAGGGCACCCCCAGGGACACCTAGAGGACAGCCAGGGCACCCCGGGCACACCCAGGGCACCCCCAGGGACACCTAGGGGACAGCCAGGGCACCCCCAGGGACACCTAGGGGAAAGGCAGGGCACCCCAGGGACACCCAGGGCACCTCAGGGACACCCAGGGCACCCCCAGGGACACCGAGGGGAAAGCCAAGGCACCCCCAGGGACATTTAGGGGACAGCCAGGGCACTCCAGGGACACCCAGGGCACCCCCAGGGACACCTACGGGACAGCCAGGGCATCCCCAGGGACGCCTAGGGGACAGCCAGGGCACCCCCAGGGACACATAGGGGACCTCCAGGGCACCCCCAGGGACACCCAGGGCACCCCCAGGGCCACCAAGGGGACAGCCAGGGCCCCCCCAGGGACACCCAGGGCACCCCCAGGGACACCTAGGGGACAGCCAGGGCACCCCCAGGGACATTTAGGGGACAGCCAGGGAACTCCAGGACACCCAGGGCACCCCCAGGGACACCTAGGGGACAGGCAGGGCACCCCCAGGGACACCCAGGGCACCCCCAGGGACACCTAGGGGACAGCCAGGGCACTCCCAGGGACACAGACGGGACAGCCAGGGCACCCCCAGAGACCCCTAGGGGACAGCCAGGGCACTCCCAGGGACACTCTGGGCACCCACAGGGACACCTTGGGGACAGCCAGGGCACCCCAGGGACACCCAGGGCACCCCCAACGACACCTAGGTGACAGGCAGGGCACCCCCAGGGACACCGAGGGGACAGCCAGGGCACTCCAAGGACACCCAGGGCACCCCCAGGGACACCTAGGGGACAGCCAGGGCACCCCCAGGGACACCTAGGGGACAGGCACGGCACCCCAGGGACACCTAGGGGACAGCCAGGGCCCCCCCAGGGACACCTAGGGGACAGGCAGGGCACCCCCAGGGACACCGAGGGGACAGCCAGGGCACCCCCAGGGACACCTAGAGGACAGGCAGGGCACCCCCAGGGCACCCCAAGGACAGCCAGGGCACCCCGAGGGACACCTAGGAGACAGCCAGGGCATCCCAGGGACACCGAGGGGACAGCCAGGGCACCCCCAGGGACACCTAGGGGACAGCACGGGCACCCCCAGGGATACCCTGGGCACCCCTAGGGACACGTAGGGGATAGCCAGGGCACCCCCAAGGTCACCCAGGGCACCCCCAGGGACACCGAGGGGACAGGCAGGGCACCCCCAGAGACCCCTAGGGGACAGCCAACGCACCACGAGGGACACCAGGGCACACCCAGGGACACCTAGGGGACAGCCAGGGCATCCCCAGGGACACCCAGGGCACCCCCAGGGACACCTAGGGGACAGCCAGGGCACCATGGGGACTCCCAGGGCACCCCCAGGGACACCTAGGGGACAGCCAGGGCACCCCCAAGGACAGCAAGGGGACATCCAGAGCACCCCAGGGACAGCCAGGGCATCCCCAGGGACAGCTAGGGGACAGCAAGGGCACCCCCAGGGACACCTAAGGGACACCCTGGGCACCCTCAGGGACACCAAGGGGACACCCAGGGACACCTAGGGGACAGCCAGGGCACTCCAGGGTCAGCCAGGGCACCCCCAGGTATACCTAGGGGACAGCCAGGGCACCCCCAGGGACACCTAGGGGACTGCCAGGGCACCCCAGGGACACCCAGGGCACCCCCAGGGACACCTAGGGGACCTCCAGGGCACCCCCAGGGACACCCAGGGCACCCCCAGGGCCACCAAGGGGACAGCCAGGGCAGCCCAGGGACAGCGAGGGCATCTTCAGGGACACCTAGGGGACAGCCAGGGCCCCGCCAGGGACACCTAGGGGACAGCCAGGGCCCCCCCACGGACACCCAGGGCACCCCCAGGCACACCTAGGGGAAGGCAAGACACCCCCAGGGACACCTAGGGTTCAGCCAGGGCACCCCCAGGGACATTTAGGGGACAGCCAGGGGACTCCAGGGACATCCAGGGCACCCCCAGGGATATTTAGGGGACAGCCAGGGCACTCCAGGGACACCCAGGGCAGCCCCAGGGACACCTAGGGGACAGGCAGGGAACCCCCAGGGACACTTAGGGGACAGGCAGGGCACCCCAGGGACACCCAGGGCACCCCAGGGACACCCAGGGCACCTCCAGGGACACCTAGGGGACAGCCAGGGCACCACAGGCACACCCAGGGCACACCCAGGGACACCTAGCAGACACCCAGGGCACCCCCAGGGACACCTAGGGGACAGGCAGGGCACCCCAGAGACACCTAGGGGACAGGCAGGGCACCCCCAGGGACACCGAGGGGAAAGCCAGGGCACCCCCAGGGACATTGAGGGGACAGCCAGGGCACTCCAGGGACACCCAGGGCACCCCCAGGGACACCTACGGGACAGCCAGGGCACCCCCAGGGACACCTAGGGGACAGGCAGGGCACTCCCAGGGACACCGAGGGGACAGCCAGGGCACCCCCAGGGACACCTAGAGGACAGGCAGGGCACCCCCAGGGCACCCCAGGGAAACCCAGGGCACCCCCAGGGACACCAAGGGGACAGCCAGAGCACCCCAAGGACAGCCAGGGCACCCCCAGGGACACCTAGTGGACAGCCAGGACACCCCAGGGACACCAAGGGGACAGCCAGGGCACTCCCAGGGACACCCAGGGCACCCCCAGGGACACCTAGGGGACAGGCAGGGCACCCCCAGAGACCCCTAGGGGACAGCCAGGGCACCCCGAGGGACAACAGGGCACCCCCAGGGACACCTAAGGGACAGCCAGGGCACCCTAGGGACAGCCAGGGCACCCCCAGGGATACTGACGGGACAGCCAGGGCCCCCCCAGGGACACCTAGGGCACCCCCAGGGACACCTAGGGGACAGCCAGGGCATCCCCAGGGACACCCAGGGCACCCCCAGGGACACCTAGGGGACAGCCAGGGCACCCTGGGGACAGCCAGGGCACCCCCAGGGACACCGAGGGCACAGCCAGGGCACCCTGGGGACAGCCAGGGCACCCCCAGGGACAGCCAGGGCACCCCCAGGGACAGTTAGGGGACAGCCAGGGCACCCCAGGCACAGCCAGGGCACCCCCAGGGACAGCTAGGGGACAGCCAGGGCACCCCACGGACACCAAGGTGACAGCCAGGGCACCCCAGGCACACCCAGGGAACACCCATGGACACCGAGGGGACAGGCAGGGCACCCCCAGAGACCCCTAGGGGACAGCCAACGCACCACGAGGGACACCAGGGCACACCCAGGGACACCGAGGGGACAGACAGGGCACCCCCAGAGACACTGAGGGCACAGCCAGGGCACCCTGGGGACACCCAGGGCACCCCCAGGGACACCTAGGGGACAGCCAGGGCATCCCCAGGGACACCCAGGGCACCCCCAGGGACACCTAGAGGACAGCCAGGGCACCCCAGGCACACCCAGGGCACCTCCAGGGACACCTAGGGGACAGCCAGGGCACCCCCAGGGACAGCAAGGGGACATCCAGAGCACCCTAGGGACAGCCAGGGCACCCCTAGGGACACCAAGGGGACAGCCACGGCACCCCCAGGGACACCAAGGGGACACCCTGGGCACCCCCAGGGACATCTAGAGAACAGCCAGGGCACCCCAGGGACACCCAGGGCAGTCCCAGGGACACGTAGAGGACAGCCATAGCACCCCAGGGACAGCCAGGGCACCCCCAGGGACACCTAGGGGACAGCCAGGGCACCCCCAGGGACACCCAGGGCACCCCCAGGGACACCTAGGGGACAGGCAGGGCACCTCCAGGGACACCTAGGGGACAGCCAGGGCAGCCCCAGGGACACCGAGGGGAAAGCCAGGGCAGCCCCAGGGACATTTAGGGGACAGCCAGGGCACCCCCAGGGACACCTAGGGGACAGGCAGGGCACCCGCAGGGACACCTAGGGGACAGCCAGGGCACCACAGGCACACCCAGGGCACACCCAGGGACACCTAGGGGACAGCCAGGGCAGCCCAGGGACACCAGGGCACCCCAGGGACACCTAGGGGACAGCCAGGGCACCCTAGGGACAGCCAGGGCACCCCTAGGGACACCAAGGGGACAGCCAGGGCACCCCCAGGGACACCAAGGGGACACCCTGGGCACCCCCAGGGACATCTAGAGAACAGCCAGGGCACCCCAGGGACACCCAGGGCAGCCCCAGGGACACGTAGAGGACAGCCATAGCACCCCAGGGACAGCCAGGGCACCCCCAGGGACAGCTAGGGGACAGCCAGGGCACCCCCAGGGACACCAAGGGGACAGCCAGAGCACCCCAAGGACAGCCAGGGCACCCCCAGGGACACCTAGGGGACAGCCAGGGCACACCAGGGACACCAAGGGGACAGCCAGGGAACCCCCAGGGACACCTAGGGGACAGCCAGGGCACTCCAGGGACACCCAGGGCACCCCCAGGGACACCTAGGGGACAGCCAGGGCACCCTACGGACAGAGGGGGCATCCCCAAGACACGAAGGGGACAGCCAGGGCACCCCCAGGGACACCTAGGGGACAGCCAGGGCACCCCAGGGACACCCAGGGCACCCCCAGGGACACCTAGGGGACAGCCAGGGCACTCCCAGGGACACCCAGGGCACCCCCAGGGACACCTAGGGGACAGCCAGGGCACCCCCAGGGACACCGAGGGCACCCCCAGGGCACCCTAGGGACAGCCAGGGCCCCCCCCAGGGACACCTAGGAGACAGCCAGGGCACTCCAGGGTCAGCCAGGGCACCCCCAGGGACACCGAGAGGACAGGCAGGGCACCCCCAGGGACACCTTGAGGACAGCCAGGGCACCCCAGGGACACCCAGGGCACCCCCAGGGACACCTAGGGGACCTCCAGGGCACCCCCAGGGACACCCAGGGCACCCCCAGGGCCACCAAGGGGACAGCCAGGGCACCCCAGGGACAGCGAGGGCATCCCCAGGGACACCTAGGGGACAGCCACGGCCCCCCCAGGGACACCTAGGGGACAGTCAGGGCCCCCCCAGGGACACCCAGGGCACCCCCAGGGACACCTAGGGGACAGCCAGAGCACCCCCAGGGACACCCAGGGCACCCCCAGGGACACCTAGGGGACAGGCAGGGAACCCCCAGGGACACCTAGGGGACAGGCAGGGCACCCCAGGGACACCCAGGGCACCTCAGGGACACCCAGGGCACCCAGAGGGACACCAAGGGGACAGCCAGGGCACCCCAGGGACACCCAGGGCACCCCCAGGGACACCTAGGGGACAGGCAGGGCACTCCCAGGGACACCGAGGGGAAAGCCAGGGCACCCCCAGGGACATTTAGGGGACAGCCAGGGCACTCCAGGGACACCCAGGGCACCCCCAGGGACACCTACGGGACAGCCAGGGCACCCCCAGGGACACCCAGGGCACCCCCAGGGCCACCAAGGGGACAGCCAGGGCCCCCCCAGGGACACCTAGGGGAAGGCAGGACACCCCCAGGGACACCTAGGGGACAGCCAGGGCACCCCCAGGGACATTTAGGGGACAGCCAGGGAACTCCAGGGACACCCAGGGCACCCCCAGGGACATTTAGAGGACAGCCAGGGCACTGAAGGGACACCCAGGGCACCCCCAGGGACACCTAGGGGACAGGCAGGGCACCCCCAGGGACACCCAGGGCACCCCCAGGGACACCTAGGGCACTCCCAGGGACGCAGACGGGACAGCCAGGGCACCCCCAGAGACCCCTAGGGGACAGCCAGGGCACTCCCAGGGACACTCTGGGCACCCACAGGGACACCTTGGGGACAGCCAGGGCACCCCAGGGACACCCAGGGCACCCCCAACGACACCTAGGGGACAGGCAGGGCACCCCCAGGGACACCGAGGGGATAGCCATGGCACTCCAAGGACACCCAGGGCACCCCCAGGGACACCTAGGGGACAGCCAGGGCACCCCCAGGGACACCTAGGGGACAGGCAGGGCACCCCAGGGACACCTAGGGGACAGCCAGGGCCCCTCCAGGGACACCTAGCGGACAGCCAGGCCACCCCCAGGGACACCTAGAGGACAGGCAGGGCACCCCCAGGGCACCCCAGGGACACCCAGGGCACCTTCAGGGACACCTAGGGGACAGCCAGGGCACCCCCAGGGACACCTAGGGGACAGGCAGGGCACCCCAGGGACACCCAGGGCACCTCAGGGACACCCAGGGCACCCCCAGGGACACCAAGGGGACAGCCAGGGCACCCCAGGGACACCCAGGGCACCCCCAGGGACACCTAGGGGACAGCCAGGGCATCCCCAGGGACACCCAGGGCACCCCCAGGGACACCTAGGGGAAAGGCAGGGCACCCCAGGGACACCCAGGGCACCTCAGGGACACCCAGGGCACCCCCAGGGACACCGAGGGGAAAGCCAAGGCACCCCCAGGGACATTTAGGGGACAGCCAGGGCACTCCAGGGACACCCAGGGCACCCCCAGGGACACCTACGGGACAGCCAGGGCATCCCCAGGGACACCTAGGGGACAGCCAGGGCACCCCCAGGGACACCTAGGGGACCTCCAGGGCACCCCCAGGGACACCCAGGGCACCCCCAGGGCCACCAAGGGGACAGCCAGGGCCCCCCCAGGGACACCCAGGGCACCCCCAGGGACACCTAGGGGACAGCCAGGGCACCCCCAGGGACATTTAGGGGACAGCCAGGGAACTCCAGGGACACCCAGGGCACCCCCAGGGACACCTAGGGGACAGGCAGGGCACCCCCAGGGACACCCCGGGCACCCCCAGGGACACCTAGGGGACAGCCAGGGCACTCCCAGGGACACAGACGGGACAGCCAGGGCACCACAGGCACACCCAGGGCACACCCAGGGACACCTAGGGGACAGCCAGGGCAGCCCAGGGACACCAGGGCACCCCAGGGACACCTAGGGGACAGCCAGGGCACCCTAGGGACAGCCAGGGCACCCCTAGGGACACCAAGGGGACAGCCAGGGCACCCCCAGGGACACCAAGGGGACACCCTGGGCACCCCCAGGGACATCTAGAGAACAGCCAGGGCACCCCAGGGACACCCAGGGCAGCCCCAGGGACACGTAGAGGACAGCCATAGCACCCCAGGGACAGCCAGGGCACCCCCAGGGACAGCTAGGGGACAGCCAGGGCACTCCCAGGGACACCAAGGGGACAGCCAGAGCACCCCAAGGACAGCCAGGGCACCCCCAGGGACACCTAGGGGACAGCCAGGGCACACCAGGGACACCAAGGGGACAGCCAGGGAACCCCCAGGGACACCTAGGGGACAGCCAGGGCACTCCAGGGACACCCAGGGCACCCCCAGGGACACCTAGGGGACAGCCAGGGCACCCTACGGACAGAGGGGGCATCCCCAAAACACGAAGGGGACAGCCAGGGCACCCCCAGGGACACCTAGGGGACAGCCAGGGCACCCCAGGGACACCCAGGGCACCCCCAGGGACACCTAGGGGACAGCCAGGGCACTCCAGGGTCAGCCAGGGCACCCCCAGGGACACCGAGAGGACAGGCAGGGCACCCCCAGGGACACCTTGAGGACAGCCAGGGCACCCCAGGGACACCCAGGGCACCCCCAGGGACACCTAGGGGACCTCCAGGGCACCCCCAGGGACACCCAGGGCACCCCCAGGGCCACCAAGGGGACAGCCAGGGCACCCCAGGGACAGCGAGGGCATCCCCAGGGACACCGAGGGGACAGCCACGGCCCCCCCAGGGACACCTAGGGGACAGTCAGGGCCCCCCCAGGGACACCCAGGGCACCCCCAGGGACACCTAGGGGACAGCCAGAGCACCCCCAGGGACACCCAGGGCACCCCCAGGGACACCTAGGGGACAGGCAGGGAACCCCCAGGGACACCTAGGGGACAGGCAGGGCACCCCAGGGACACCCAGGGCACCTCAGGGACACCCAGGGCACCCCCAGGGACACCAAGGGGACAGCCACGGCACCCCAGGGACACCCAGGGCACCCCCAGGGACACCTAGGGGACAGGCAGGGCACCCCCAGGGACACCGAGGGGAAAGCCAGGGCACCCCCAGGGACATTTAGGGGACAGCCAGGGCACTCCAGGGACACCCAGGGCACCCCCAGGGACACCTACGGGACAGCCAGGGCACCCCAGGGACACCGAGGGGACAGCCAGGGCACCCCCAGGGACACCTAGGGGACAGCACGGGCACCCCCAGGGATACCCCGGGCACCCCTAGGGACACCGAGGGGACAGGCAGGGCACCCCCAGAGGCCCCTAGGGGACAGCCAACGCACCACGAGGGACACCAGGGCACACCCAGGGACACCTAGGGGACAGCCAGGGCATCCCCAGGGACACCCAGGGCACCCCCAGGGACACCTAGGGGACAGCCAGGGCACCATGGGGACACCCAGGGCACCCCCAGGGACACCTAGGGGACAGCCAGGGCACCCCCAGGGACAGCAAGGGGACATCCAGAGCCCCCCAGGGACAGCCAGGGCATCCCCAGGGACAGCTAGGGGACAGCAAGGGCACCCCCAGGGACACCTAAGGGACACCCTGGGCACCCTCAGGGACACCTAGGGGACAGCCAGGGCACTCCAGGGTCAGCCAGGGCACCCCCAGGTATACCTAGGGGACAGCCAGGGCACCCCCAGGGACACCTAGGGGACTGCCAGGGTAGCCCAGGGACAGCGAGGGCATCTTCAGGGACACCTAGGGGACAGCCAGGGCCCCGCCAGGGACACCTAGGGGACAGCCAGGGCCCCCCCACGGACACCCAGGGCACCCCCAGGCACACCTAGGGGAAGGCAAGACACCCCCAGGGAAACCTAGGGTTCAGCCAGGGCACCCCCAGGGACACCTAGGGGACAGCCAGGGCACCCCCAGGGTCACCTAGGGGACCTCCAGGGCACCCCCAGGGACACCCAGGGCACCCTCAGGGCCACCAAGGGGACAGCCAGGGCCCCCCCAGGGACACCCAGGGCACCCCCAGGGACACCTAGGGGACAGCCAGGGCACCCCCAGGGACATTTAGGGGACAGCCAGGGAACTCCAGGGACACCCAGGGCACCCCCAGGGACACCTAGGGGACAGGCAGGGCACCCCCAGGGACACCCAGGGCACCCCCAGGGACACCTAGGGGACAGCAAGGGCACTCCCAGGGACACAGACGGGACAGCCAGGGCACCCCCAGAGACCCCAAGGGGACAGCCAGGGCACTCCCAGGGACACTCTGGGCACCCACAGGGACACCTTGGGGACAGCCAGGGCACCCCAGGGACACCCAGGGCACCCCCAACGACACCTAGGTGACAGGCAGGGCACCCCCAGGGACACCGAGGGGACAGCCAGGGCACTCCAAGGACACCCAGGGCACCCCCAGGGACACCTAGGGGACAGCCAGGGCACCCCCAGGGATACCTAGGGGACAGGCACGGCACCCCAGGGACACCTAGGGGACAGCCAGGGCCCCCCCAGGGACACCTAGGGGACAGGCAGGGCACCCCCAGGGACACCGAGGGGACAGCCAGGGCACCCCCAGGGACACCTAGAGGACAGGCAGGGCACCCCCAGGGCGCCCCAGGGACTCCCAGGGCACCCCCAGGGACACCAAGGGGACAGCCAGAGCACCCCAAGGACAGCCAGGGCACCCCGAGGGACACCTAGGGGACAGCCAGGGCACCCCAGGGACACCGAGGGGACAGCCAGGGCACCCCCAGGGACACCTAGGGGACAGCACGGGCACCCCCAGGGATACCCTGGGCACCCCTAGGGACACGTAGGGGATAGCCAGGGCACCCCCAAGGTCACCCAGGGCACCCCCAGGGACACCGAGGGGAAAGGCAGGGCACCCCCAGAGACCCCTAGGGGACAGCCAACGCACCACGAGGGACACCAGGGCACACCCAGGGACACCTAGGGGACAGCCAGGGCATCCCCAGGGACACCCAGGGCACCCCCAGGGACACCTAGGGGACAGCCAGGGCACCATGGGGACACCCAGGGCACCCCCAGGGACACCTAGGGGACAGCCAGGGCACCCCCAGGGACAGCAAGGGGACATCCAGAGCACCCCAGGGACAGCCAGGGCATCCCCAGGGACAGCTAGGGGACAGCAAGGGCACCCCCAGGGACACCTAAGGGACACCCTGGGCACCCTCAGGGACACCAAGGGGACACCCAGGGACACCTAGGGGACAGCCAGGGCACTCCAGGGTCAGCCAGGGCACCCCCAGGTATACCTAGGGGACAGCCAGGGCACCCCCAGGGACACCCAGGGCACCCCCAGGGACACCTAGGGGACCTCCAGGGCACCCCCAGGGACACCCAGGGCACCCCCAGGGCCACCAAGGGGACAGCCAGGGCAGCCCAGGGACAGCGAGGGCATCTTCAGGGACACCTAGGGGACAGCCAGGGCCCCGCCAGGGACACCTAGGGGACAGCCAGGACCCCCCCACGGACACCCAGGGCACCCCCAGGCACACCTAGGGGAAGGCAAGACACCCCCAGGGACACCTAGGGTTCAGAAAGGGCACCCCCAGGGACATTTAGGGGACAGCCAGGGCACTCCAGGGACACCCAGGGCACCCCCAGGGATATTTAGGGGACAGCCAGGGCACTCCAGGGACACCCAGGGCAGCCCCAGGGACACCTAGGGGACAGGCAGGGAACCCCCAGGGACACCTAGGGGACAGGCAGGGCACCCCAGGGACACCCAGGGCACCTCCAGGGACACCTAGGGGACAGCCAGGGCACCACAGGCACACCCAGGGCACACCCAGGGACACCTAGCGGACACCCAGGGCACCCCCAGGGACACCTAGGGGACAGGCAGGGCACCCCAGAGACACCTAGGGGACAGGCAGGGCACCCCCAGGGACACCGAGGGGAAAGCCAGGGCACCCCCAGGGACATTGAGGGGACAGCCAGGGCACTCCAGGGACACCCAGGGCACCCCCAGGGACACCTACGGGACAGCCAGGGCACCCCCAGGGACATCTAGGGGACAGGCAGGGCACCCCCAGGGACACTGAGGGGACAGCCAGGGCACCCCCAGGGACACCTAGAGGACAGGCAGGGCACCCCCAGGGCACCCCAGGGAAACCCAGGGCACCCCCAGGGACACCAAGGGGACAGCCAGAGCACCCCAAGGACAGCCAGGGCACCCCCAGGGACACCTAGTGGACAGCCAGGACACCCCAGGGACACCAAGGGGACAGCCAGGGCACTCCCAGGGACACCCAGGGCACCTCCAGGGACACCTAGGGGACAGGCAGGGCACCCCCAGAGACCCCTAGGGGACAGCCAGGGCACCCCGAGGGACAACAGGGCACCCCCAGGGACACCTAGGGGACAGCCAGGGCACCCTAGGGACAGCCAGGGCACCCCCAGGGATACTGACGGGACAGCCAGGGCCCCCCCAGGGACACCTAGGGCACCCCCAGGGACACCTAGGGGACAGCCAGGGCACCCTGGGGACAGCCAGGGCACTCCCAGGGACACCGAGGGCACAGCCAGGGCACCCTGGGGACAGCCAGGGCACCCCCAGGGACAGCCAGGGCACCCCCAGGGACAGCTAGGGGACAGCCAGGGCACCCCAGGCACAGCCAGGGCACCCCCAGGGACAGCTAGGGGACAGCCAGGGCACCCCACGGACACCAAGGTGACAGCCAGGGCACCCCAGGCACACCCAGGGAACACCCAGGGACACCGAGGGGACAGGCAGGGCACCCCCAGAGACCCCTAGGGGACAGCCAACGCACCACGAGGGACACCAGGGCACACCCAGAGACACCGAGGGGACAGACAGGGCACCCCCAGAGACACTGAGGGCACAGCCAGGGCACCCTGGGGACACCCAGGGCACCCCCAGGGACACCTAGGGGACAGCCAGGGCATCCCCAGGGACACCCAGGGCACCCCCAGGGACACCTAGAGGACAGCCAGGGCACCCCAGGCACACCCAGGGCACCTCCAGGGACACCTAGGGGACAGCCAGGGCACCCCCAGGGACAGCAAGGGGACATCCAAAGCACCCCAGGGACAGCCAGGGCATCCCCAGGGACAGCTAGGGGACAGCAAGGGCACCCCCAGGGACACCTAAGGGACACCCTGGGCACCCTCAGGGACACCAAGGGGACACCTAGGGACACCTAGGGGACAGCCAGGGCACCCCAGGGACACCCAGGGCACCCCCAGGGATATTTAGGGGACAGCCAGGGCACTCCAGGGACACCCAGGGCAGCCCCAGAGACACCTAGGGGACAGGCAGGGAACCCCCAGGGACACCTAGGGGACAGGCAGGGCACCCCAGGGACACCCAGGGCACCCCAGAGACACCCAGGGCACCCCCAGGGACATTAAGGGGACAGCCAGGGCACTCCAGGGACACCCAGGGCACCCCCAGGGACGCCTACGGGACAGCCAGGGCACCCCCAGGGACACCTAGGGGACAGGCAGGGCACCCCCAGGGACACCGAGGGGACAGCCAGGGCACCCCCAGGGACACCTAGAGGACAGGCACGGCACCCCCAGGGCACCCCAGGGAAACCCAGGGCACCCCCAGGGACACCAAGGGGACAGCCAGAGCACCCCAAGGACAGCCAGGGCACCCCCAGGGACACCTAGTGGACAGCCAGGACACCCCAGGGACAGCCAGGGCACAGCCAGGGCACCCTGGGGACAGCCAGGGCACCCCCAGGGACACCTAGGGGACAGGCAGGTCACCCCCAGGGACACCTAGGGGACAGCCAGGGCACCCCAGGGACAGCCAGGGCACCCCCAGGGACAGCTAGGGGACAGCCAGGGCACCCCCAGGGACACCAAGGGGACAGCCAGGGCACCGCACGGACACCAAGGGGACAGCCAGGGCACCCTAGGCACAACCAGGGCACACCCAGGGACACCTAGGGGACAGCCAGGGCACCCTAGGGACAGCCAGGGCACCCCCAGGGACACCAAGGGCACAGCCAGGGCACCCTAGGGACAGCCAGGGCACCCCCAGGGACACATAGGGCGCAGCCAGGGCACCCTAGGGACAGCCAGGGCACCCTCCAGGACACCAAGGGCACAGCCAGGGCACCCCCAGGGACACCTAGGGGACAGGCAGGTCACCCCCAGAGACCCCTAGGGGACAGCCAGGGCCCCCCCAGGGACACCCAGGGCACTCCCAGGGACACCTAGGGGACAGCCAGGGCACCCCAGGCACACCCAGGGCACCCCCAGGGACACCTAGGGGACAGGCAGGGCACCTCCAGGGACACCTAGGGGACAGCCAGGGCACCCTAAAGACAGCCAGGGCACCCCCAGGGACACCGAGGGGAAAGCCAGGGCACACCCAGGGACATTTAGGGGACAGCCAGGGCACCCTCAGGGACACCTACGGGACAGCCAGGGCACCCCCAGGGACACCTAGGGGACAGGCAGGGCACCTGCAGGGACACCTAGGGGACAGCCAGGGCACCACAGGCACGCCCAGGGCACACCCAGGGACACCTAGGGGACAGCCAGGGCACCCCCAGGGACACCTAGGGGACAGGCAGGGCACCCCCAGGGAGACCAAGGGGACAGCCAGGGCACCCCGAGGGACACCAGGGCACCCCAGGGACACCTAGGGGACAGCCAGGGCACCCTAGGGACAGCCAGGGCACCCCTAGGGACACCAAGGGGACAGCCAGGGAACCCCCACGGACACCAAGGGGACATCCAGAGCACCCCAGGGACAGCCAGGGCATCCCCAGGGACAGCTAGGGGACAGCAAGGGCACCCCCAGGGACACCTAAGGGACACCCTGGGCACCCCCAGGGACACCAAGGGGACCCCCAGGGACACCTAGGGGACAGCCAGGGCACCCCAGGGACAGCGAGGGCACCCCCAGGGACACCTAGGGGACAGGCAGGGCACCCCCAGGGACACCTAGGGGACAGGCAGGGCACCCCCAGGGACACCTAGGGGACAGCCAGGGCACCCCAGGGACAGCCAGGGCACCCCTAGGGACACCGAGGGGACAGGCAGGGCACCCCCAGAGACCCCTAGGGGACAGCCAACGCACCACGAGGGACACCAGGGCACACCCAGGGACACCGAGGGGACAGACAGGGCACCCCCAGAGACACTGAGGGCACAGCCAGGGCACCCTGGGGACAGCCAGGGCCCCCCCAGGGACACCTAGGGGACAGCCAGGGCATCCCCAGGGACACCCAGGGCACCCCCAGGGACACCTAGAGGACAGCCAGGGCACCCCAGGCACACCCAGGGCACCTCCAGGGACACCTAGGGGACAGCCAGGGCACCCCCAGGGACAGCAAGGGGACATCCAGAGCACCCCAGGGACAGCCAGGGCATCCCCAGGGACAGCTAGGGGACAGCAAGGGCACCCCCAGGGACACCTAAGGGACACCCTGGGCACCCTCAGGGACACCAAGGGGACACCCAGGGACACCTAGGGGACAGCCAGGGCACTCCAGGGTCAGCCAGGGCACCCCCAGGTATACCTAGGGGACAGCCAGGGCACCCCAGGGACACCCAGGGCACCCCCAGGGACACCTAGGGGACCTCCAGGGCACCCCCAGGGACACCCAGGGCACCCCCAGGGACACCTAGGGGACACCCCGGGCACCCCGAGGGACACCAGGGCACCGCCAGGGACACCTAGGGGACAGCCAGGGCACCCTAGGGACAGCCAGGGCACCCCCAGGGACACATAGGGCGCAGCCAGGGCACCCTAGGGACAGCCAGGGCACCCTCCAGGACACCAAGGGCACAGCCAGGGCACCCCCAGGGACACCTAGGGGACAGGCAGGTCACCCCCAGAGACCCCTAGGGGACAGCCAGGGCCCCCCTAGGGACACCCAGGGCACCCCCAGGGACACCTAGGGGACAGCCAGGGCACCCCAGGCACACCCAGGGCACCCCCAGGGACACCTAGGGGACAGGCAGGGCACCTCCAGGGACACCTAGGGGACAGCCAGGGCACCCTAAAGACAGCCAGGGCACCCCCAGGGACACCGAGGGGAAAGCCAGGGCACCCCCAGGGACATTTACGGGACAGCCAGGGCACCCTCAGGGACACCTACGGGACAGCCAGGGCACCCCCAGGGACCCCTAGGGGACAGGCAGGGCAGCCCAGGGACACCTAGGGGACAGCCAGGGAATCCCCAGGGACACCTAGGGGACAGGCAGGGCACCCGCAGGGACACCTAGGGGACAGCCAGGGCACCACAGGCACACCCAGGGCACACCCAGGGACACCTAGGGGACAGCCAGGGCACCCCCAGGGACACCTAGGGGACAGGCAGGGCACCCCCAGGGAGACCAAGGGGACAGCCAGGGCACCCCGAGGTACACCAGGGCACCCCAGGGACACCTAGGGGACAGTCAGGGCACCCTAGGGACAGCAAGGGCACCCCTAGGTACACCAAGGGGACAGCCAGGGCACCCCCACGGACACCAAGGGGACATCCAGAGCACCCCAGGGACAGCCAGGGCATCCCCAGGGACAGCTAGGGGACAGCAAGGGCAACCCCAGGGACACCAAGGGGACAGCCAGGGCACCCCAGGGACACCCACGGCACCCCCAGGGACACCTAGGGGACAGGCAGGGCACCCCCAGGGACACCGAGGGGAAAGCCAAGGCACCCCCAGGGACATTTAGGGAACAGCCAGGGCACTCTAGGGACACCCAGGGCACCCCCAGGGACACCTACGGGACAGCCAGGGCACCCCCAGGGACACCTAGGGGAAGGCAGGACACCCCCAGGGACACCTAGGGGACAGCCAGGGCACCCCCAGGGATACATAGGGGACCTCCAGGGCACTCCCAGGGACACCCAGGGCACCCCCAGAGCCACCAAGGGGACAGCTAGGGCCCCCCCAGGGACACCCAGGGCACCCCCAGGGACACCTAGGGGACAGCCAGGGCACCCCCAGGGACATTTAGGCGACAGCCAGGGAACTCCAGGGACACCCAGGGCACCCCCAGGGACATTTAGAGGACAGCCAGGGCACTGAAGGGACACCCAGGGCACCCCCAGGGACACCAAGGGGACAGCCAGGGCACCCCAGGGACACCCAGGGCACCCCCAGGGACACCTAGGGGACAGCCAGGGCATCCCCAGGGACACCCAGGGCACCCACAGGGACACCTAGGGGACAGCCAGGGCATCCCCAGGGCACCCCAGGGACACCCAGGGCACCTTCAGGGACACCTAGGGGACAGCCAGGGCACCCCCAGGGACACCTAGGGGACAGGCAGGGCACCCCAGGGACACCCAGGGCACCTCAGGGACACCCAGGGCACCCCCAGGGACACCAAGGGGACAGCCAGGGCACCCCAGGGACACCCAGGGCACCCCCAGGGACACCTAGGGGACAGCCAGGGCATCCCCAGGGACACCCAGGGCACCCCCAGGGACACCTAGAGGACAGCCAGGGCACCCCAGGCACACCCAGGGCACCCCCAGGGACACCTAGGGGACAGCCAGGGCACCCCCAGGGACACCTAGGGGAAAGGCAGGGCACCCCAGGGACACCCAGGGCACCTCAGGGACACCCAGGGCACCCCCAGGGACACCGAGGGGAAAGCCAAGGCACCCCCAGGGACATTTAGGGGACAGCCAGGGCACTCCAGGGACACCCAGGGCACCCCCAGGGACACCTACGGGACAGCCAGGGCATCCCCAGGGACACCTAGGGGACAGCCAGGGCACCCCCAGGGACACCTAGGGGACCTCCAGGGCACCCCCAGGGACACCCAGGGCACCCCCAGGGCCACCAAGGGGACAGCCAGGGCCCCCCCAGGGACACCCAGGGCACCCCCAGGGACACCTAGGGGACAGCCAGGGCACCCCCAGGGACATTTAGGGGACAGCCAGGGAACTCCAGGACACCCAGGGCACCCCCAGGGACACCTAGGGGACAGGCAGGGCACCCCCAGGGACACCCAGGGCACCCCCAGGGACACCTAGGGGACAGCCAGGGCACTCCCAGGGACACAGACGGGACAGCCAGGGCACCCCCAGAGACCCCTAGGGGACAGCCAGGGCACTCCCAGGGACACTCTGGGCACCCACAGGGACACCTTGGGGACAGCCAGGGCACCCCAGGGACACCCAGGGCACCCCCAACGACACCTAGGTGACAGGCAGGGCACCCCCAGGGACACCGAGGGGACAGCCAGGGCACTCCAAGGACACCCAGGGCACCCCCAGGGACACCTAGGGGACAGCCAGGGCACCCCCAGGGACACCTAGGGGACAGGCACGGCACCCCAGGGACACCTAGGGGACAGCCAGGGCCCCCCCAGGGACACCTAGGGGACAGGCAGGGCACCCCCAGGGACACCGAGGGGACAGCCAGGGCACCCCCAGGGACACCTAGAGGACAGGCAGGGCACCCCCAGGGCACCCCAAGGACAGCCAGGGCACCCCGAGGGACACCTAGGAGACAGCCAGGGCACCCCAGGGACACCGAGGGGACAGCCAGGGCACCCCCAGGGACACCTAGGGGACAGCACGGGCACCCCCAGGGATACCCTGGGCACCCCTAGGGACACGTAGGGGATAGCCAGGGCACCCCCAAGGTCACCCAGGGCACCCCCAGGGACACCGAGGGGACAGGCAGGGCACCCCCAGAGACCCCTAGGGGACAGCCAACGCACCACGAGGGACACCAGGGCACACCCAGGGACACCTAGGGGACAGCCAGGGCATCCCCAGGGACACCCAGGGCACCCCCAGGGACACCTAGGGGACAGCCAGGGCACCATGGGGACTCCCAGGGCACCCCCAGGGACACCTAGGGGACAGCCAGGGCACCCCCAAGGACAGCAAGGGGACATCCAGAGCACCCCAGGGACAGCCAGGGCATCCCCAGGGACAGCTAGGGGACAGCAAGGGCACCCCCAGGGACACCTAAGGGACACCCTGGGCACCCTCAGGGACACCAAGGGGACACCCAGGGACACCTAGGGGACAGCCAGGGCACTCCAGGGTCAGCCAGGGCACCCCCAGGTATACCTAGGGGACAGCCAGGGCACCCCCAGGGACACCTAGGGGACTGCCAGGGCACCCCAGGGACACCCAGGGCACCCCCAGGGACACCTAGGGGACCTCCAGGGCACCCCCAGGGACACCCAGGGCACCCCCAGGGCCACCAAGGGGACAGCCAGGACAGCCCAGGGACAGCGAGGGCATCTTCAGGGACACCTAGGGGACAGCCAGGGCCCCGCCAGGGACACCTAGGGGACAGCCAGGGCCCCCCCACGGACACCCAGGGCACCCCCAGGCACACCTAGGGGAAGGCAAGACACCCCCAGGGACACCTAGGGTTCAGCCAGAGCACCCCCAGGGACATTTAGGGGACAGCCAGGGCACTCCAGGGACATCCAGGGCACCCCCAGGGATATTTAGGGGACAGCCAGGGCACTCCAGGGACACCCAGGGCAGCCCCAGGGACACCTAGGGGACAGGCAGGGAACCCCCAGGGACACCTAGGGGACAGGCAGGGCACCCCAGGGACACCCAGGGCACCCCAGGGACACCCAGGGCACCTCCAGGGACACCTAGGGGACAGCCAGGGCACCACAGGCACACCCAGGGCACACCCAGGGACACCTAGCGGACACCCAGGGCACCCCCAGGGACACCTAGGGGACAGGCAGGGCACCCCAGAGACACCTAGGGGACAGGCAGGGCACCCCCAGGGACACCGAGGGGAAAGCCAGGGCACCCCCAGGGACATTGAGGGGACAGCCAGGGCACTCCAGGGACACCCAGGGCACCCCCAGGGACACCTACGGGACAGCCAGGGCACCCCCAGGGACACCTAGGGGACAGGCAGGGCACTCCCAGGGACACCGAGGGGACAGCCAGGGCACCCCCAGGGACACCAAGGGGACAGCCAGAGCACCCCAAGGACAGCCAGGGCACCCCCAGGGACACCTAGTGGACAGCCAGGACACCCCAGGGACACCAAGGGGACAGCCAGGGCACTCCCAGGGACACCCAGGGCACCCCCAGGGACACCTAGGGGACAGGCAGGGCACCCCCAGAGACCCCTAGGGGACAGCCAGGGCACCCCGAGGGACAACAGGGCACCCCCAGGGACACCTAAGGGACAGCCAGGGCACCCTAGGGACAGCCAGGGCACCCCCAGGGATACTGACGGGACAGCCAGGGCCCCCCCAGGGACACCTAGGGCACCCCCAGGGACACCTAGGGGACAGCCAGGGCATCCCCAGGGACACCCAGGGCACCCCCAGGGACACCTAGGGGACAGCCAGGGCACCCTGGGGACAGCCAGGGCACCCCCAGGGACACCGAGGGCACAGCCAGGGCACCCTGGGGACAGCCAGGGCACCCCCAGGGACAGCCAGGGCACCCCCAGGGACAGTTAGGGGACAGCCAGGGCACCCCAGGCACAGCCAGGGCACCCCCAGGGACAGCTAGGGGACAGCCAGGGCACCCCACGGACACCAAGGTGACAGCCAGGGCACCCCAGGCACACCCAGGGAACACCCATGGACACCGAGGGGACAGGCAGGGCACCCCCAGAGACCCCTAGGGGACAGCCAACGCACCACGAGGGACACCAGGGCACACCCAGGGACACCGAGGGGACAGACAGGGCACCCTGGGGACACCCAGGGCACCCCCAGGGACACCTAGGGGACAGCCAGGGCATCCCCAGGGACACCCAGGGCACCCCCAGGGACACCTAGAGGACAGCCAGGGCACCCCAGGCACACCCAGGGCACCTCCAGGGACACCTAGGGGACAGCCAGGGCACCCCCAGGGACAGCAAGGGGACATCCAGAGCACCCTAGGGACAGCCAGGGCACCCCTAGGGACACCAAGGGGACAGCCACGGCACCCCCAGGGACAGCAAGGGGACACCCTGGGCACCCCCAGGGACATCTAGAGAACAGCCAGGGCACCCCAGGGACACCCAGGGCAGTCCCAGGGACACGTAGAGGACAGCCATAGCACCCCAGGGACAGCCAGGGCACCCCCAGGGACACCTAGGGGACAGCCAGGGCACCCCCAGGGACACCCAGGGCACCCCCAGGGACACCTAGGGGACAGGCAGGGCACCTCCAGGGACACCTAGGGGACAGCCAGGGCAGCCCCAGGGACACCGAGGGGAAAGCCAGGGCAGCCCCAGGGACATTTAGGGGACAGCCAGGGCACCCCCAGGGACACCTACGGGACAGCCAGGGCTCCCCCAGGGACACCTAGGGGACAGGCAGGGCACCCGCAGGGACACCTAGGGGACAGCCAGGGCACCACAGGCACACCCAGGGCACACCCAGGGACACCTAGGGGACAGCCAGGGCAGCCCAGGGACACCAGGGCACCCCAGGGACACCTAGGGGACAGCCAGGGCACCCTAGGGACAGCCAGGGCACCCCTAGGGACACCAAGGGGACAGCCAGGGCACCCCCAGGGACACCAAGGGGACACCCTGGGCACCCCCAGGGACATCTAGAGAACAGCCAGGGCACCCCAGGGACACCCAGGGCAGCCCCAGGGACACGTAGAGGACAGCCATAGCACCCCAGGGACAGCCAGGGCACCCCCAGGGACAGCTAGGGGACAGCCAGGGCACCCCCAGGGACACCAAGGGGACAGCCAGAGCACCCCAAGGACAGCCAGGGCACCCCCAGGGACACCTAGGGGACAGCCAGGGCACACCAGGGACACCAAGGGGACAGCCAGGGAACCCCCAGGGACACCTAGGGGACAGCCACGGCACTCCAGGGACACCCAGGGCACCCCCAGGGACACCTAGGGGACAGCCAGGGCACCCTACGGACAGAGGGGGCATCCCAAAGACACGAAGGGGACAGCCAGGGCACCCCCAGGGACACCTAGGGGACAGCCAGGGCACCCCAGGGACACCCAGGGCACCCCCAGGGACACCTAGGGGACAGCCAGGGCACTCCCAGGGACACCCAGGGCACCCCCAGGGACACCTAGGGGACAGCCAGGGCACCCCCAGGGACACCGAGGGCACCCCCAGGGCACCCTAGGGACAGCCAGGGCCCCCCCCAGAAACACCTAGGAGACAGCCAGGGCACTCCAGGGTCAGCCAGGGCACCCCCAGGGACACCGAGAGGACAGGCAGGGCACCCCCAGGGACACCTTGAGGACAGCCAGGGCACCCCAGGGACACCCAGGGCACCCCCAGGGACACCTAGGGGACCTCCAGGGCACCCCCAGGGACACCCAGGGCACCCCCAGGGACACCTAGGGGACAGCCAGAGCACCCCCAGGGACACCCAGGGCACCCCCAGGGACACCTAGGGGACAGGCAGGGAACCCCCAGGGACACCTAGGGGACAGGCAGGGCACCCCAGGGACACCCAGGGCACCTCAGGGACACCCAGGGCACCCCCAGGGACACCAAGGGGACAGCCAGGGCACCCCAGGGACACCCAGGGCACCCCCAGGGACACCTAGGGGACAGGCAGGGCACCCCCAGGGACACCGAGGGGAAAGCCAGGGCACCCCCAGGGACATTTAGGGGACAGCCAGGGCACTCCAGGGACACCCAGGGCACCCCCAGGGACACCTACGGGACAGCCAGGGCACCCCCAGGGACACCCAGGGCACCCCCAGGGCCACCAAGGGGACAGCCAGGGCCCCCCCAGGGACACCTAGGGGAAGGCAGGACACCCCCAGGGACACCTAGGGGACAGCCAGGGCACCCCCAGGGACATTTAGGGGACAGCCAGGGAACTCCAGGGACACCCAGGGCACCCCCAGGGACATTTAGAGGACAGCCAGGGCACTGAAGGGACACCCAGGGCACCCCCAGGGACACCTAGGGGACAGGCAGGGCACCCCCAGGGACACCCAGGGCACCCCCAGGGACACCTAGGGCACTCCCAGGGACGCAGACGGGACAGCCAGGGCACCCCCAGAGACCCCTAGGGGACAGCCAGGGCACTCCCAGGGACACTCTGGGCACCCACAGGGACACCTTGGGGACAGCCAGGGCACCCCAGGGACACCCAGGGCACCCCCAACGACACCTAGGGGACAGGCAGGGCACCCCCAGGGACACCGAGGGGATAGCCATGGCACTCCAAGGACACCCAGGGCACCCCCAGGGACACCTAGGGGACAGCCAGGGCACCCCCAGGGACACCTAGGGGACAGGCAGGGCACCCCAGGGACACCTAGGGGACAGCCAGGGCCCCTCCAGGGACACCTAGCGGACAGCCAGGGCACCCACAGGGACACCTAGAGGACAGGCAGGGCACCCCCAGGGCACCCCAGGGACACCCAGGGCACCTTCAGGGACACCTAGGGGACAGCCAGGGCACCCCCAGGGACACCTAGGGGACAGGCAGGGCACCCCAGGGACACCCAGGGCACCTCAGGGACACCCAGGGCACCCCCAGGGACACCAAGGGGACAGCCAGGGCACCCCAGGGACACCCAGGGCACCCCCAGGGACACCTAGGGGACAGCCAGGGCATCCCCAGGGACACCCAGGGCACCCCCAGGGACACCTAGGGGAAAGGCAGGGCACCCCAGGGACACCCAGGGCACCTCAGGGACACCCAGGGCACCCCCAGGGACACCGAGGGGAAAGCCAAGGCACCCCCAGGGACATTTAGGGGACAGCCAGGGCACTCCAGGGACACCCAGGGCACCCCCAGGGACACCTACGGGACAGCCAGGGCATCCCCAGGGACACCTAGGGGACAGCCAGGGCACCCCCAGGGACACCTAGGGGACCTCCAGGGCACCCCCAGGGACACCCAGGGCACCCCCAGGGCCACCAAGGGGACAGCCAGGGCCCCCCCAGGGACACCCAGGGCACCCCCAGGGACACCTAGGGGACAGCCAGGGCACCCCCAGGGACATTTAGGGGACAGCCAGGGAACTCCAGGGACCCCCAGGGCACCCCCAGGGACACCTAGGGGACAGGCAGGGCACCCCCAGGGACACCCCGGGCACCCCCAGGGACACCTAGGGGACAGCCAGGGCACTCCCAGGGACACAGACGGGACAGCCAGGGCACCACAGGCACACCCAGGGCACACCCAGGGACACCTAGGGGACAGCCAGGGCAGCCCAGGGACACCAGGGCACCCCAGGGACACCTAGGGGACAGCCAGGGCACCCCTAGGGACACCAAGGGGACAGCCAGGGCACCCCCAGGGACACCAAGGGGACACCCTGGGCACCCCCAGGGACATCTAGAGAACAGCCAGGGCACCCCAGGGACACCCAGGGCAGCCCCAGGGACACGTAGAGGACAGCCATAGCACCCCAGGGACAGCCAGGGCACCCCCAGGGACAGCTAGGGGACAGCCAGGGCACTCCCAGGGACACCAAGGGGACAGCCAGAGCACCCCAAGGACAGCCAGGGCACCCCCAGGGACACCTAGGGGACAGCCAGGGCACACCAGGGACACCAAGGGGACAGCCAGGGAACCCCCAGGGACACCTAGGGGACAGCCAGGGCACTCCAGGGACACCCAGGGCACCCCCAGGGACACCTAGGGGACAGCCAGGGCACCCTACGGACAGAGGGGGCATCCCCAAAACACGAAGGGGACAGCCAGGGCACCCCCAGGGACACCTAGGGGACAGCCAGGGCACCCCAGGGACACCCAGGGCACCCCCAGGGACACCTAGGGGACAGCCAGGGCACTCCCAGGGACACCCAGGGCACCCCCAGGGACACCTAGGGGACAGCCAGGGCACCCCCAGGGACACCGAGGGCACCCCCAGGGCACTCCAGGGTCAGCCAGGGCACCCCCAGGGACACCGAGAGGACAGGCAGGGCACCCCCAGGGACACCTTGAGGACAGCCAGGGCACCCCAGGGACACCCAGGGCACCCCCAGGGACACCTAGGGGACCTCCAGGGCACCCCCAGGGACACCCAGGGCACCCCCAGGGCCACCAAGGGGGACAGCCAGGGCACCCCAGGGACAGCGAGGGCATCCCCAGGGACACCTAGGGGACAGCCACGGCCCCCCCAGGGACACCTAGGGGGACAGTCAGGGCCCCCCCAGGGACACCCAGGGCACCCCCAGGGACACCTAGGGGACAGCCAGAGCACCCCCAGGGACACCCAGGGCACCCCCAGGGACACCTAGGGGACAGGCAGGGAACCCCCAGGGACACCTAGGGGACAGGCAGGGCACCCCAGGGACACCCAGGGCACCTCAGGGACACCCAGGGCACCCCCAGGGACACCAAGGGGACAGCCAGGGCACCCCAGGGACACCCAGGGCACCCCCAGGGACACCTAGGGGACAGGCAGGGCACCCCCAGGGACACCGAGGGGAAAGCCAGGGCACCCCCAGGGACATTTAGGGGACAGCCAGGGCACTCGAGGGACACCCAGGGCACCCCCAGGGACACCTACGGGACAGCCAGGGCACCCCAGGGACACCGAGGGGACAGCCAGGGCACCCCCAGGGACACCTAGGGGACAGCACGGGCACCCCCAGGGATACCCTGGGCACCCCTAGGGACACCGAGGGGACAGGCAGGGCACCCCCAGAGGCCCCTAGGGGGACAGCCAACGCACCACGAGGGACACCAGGGCACACCCAGGGACACCTAGGGGACAGCCAGGGCATCCCCAGGGACACCCAGGGCACCCCCAGGGACACCTAGGGGGACAGCCAGGGCACCATGGGGACACCCAGGGCACCCCCAGGGACACCTAGGGGACAGCCAGGGCACCCCCAGGGACAGCAAGGGGACATCCAGAGCCCCCCAGGGACAGCCAGGGCATCCCCAGGGACAGCTAGGGGACAGCAAGGGCACCCCCAGGGACACCTAAGGGACACCCTGGGCACCCTCAGGGACACCTAGGGGACAGCCAGGGCACTCCAGGGTCAGCCAGGGCACCCCCAGGTATACCTAGGGGACAGCCAGGGCACCCCCAGGGACACCTAGGGGACTGCCAGGGCAGCCCAGGGACAGCGAGGGCATCTTCAGGGACACCTAGGGGACAGCCAGGGCCCCGCCAGGGACACCTAGGGGACAGCCAGGGCCCCCCCACGGACACCCAGGGCACCCCCAGGCACACCTAGGGGACAGCCAGGGCACCCCCAGGGACATTTAGGGGACAGCCAGGGAACTCCAGGGACACCCAGGGCACCCCCAGGGACACCTAGGGGACAGGCAGGGCACCCCCAGGGACACCCAGGGCACCCCCAGGGACACCTAGGGGACAGCCAGGGCACTCCCAGGGACACTCTGGGCACCCACAGGGACACCTTGGGGACAGCCAGGGCACCCCAGGGACACCCAGGGCACCCCCAACGACACCTAGGTGACAGGCAGGGCACCCCCAGGGACACCGAGGGGACAGCCAGGGCACTCCAAGGACACCCAGGGCACCCCCAGGGACACCTAGGGGACAGCCAGGGCACCCCCAGGGATACCTAGGGGACAGGCACGGCACCCCAGGGACACCTAGGGGACAGCCAGGGCCCCCCCAGGGACACCTAGGGGACAGGCAGGGCACCCCCAGGGACACCGAGGGGACAGCCAGGGCACCCCCAGGGACACCTAGAGGACAGGCAGGGCACCCCCAGGGCACCCCAGGGACACCCAGGGCACCCCCAGGGACACCAAGGGGACAGCCAGAGCACCCCAAGGACAGCCAGGGCACCCCGAGGGACACCTAGGGGACAGCCAGGGCACCCCAGGGACACCGAGGGGACAGCCAGGGCACCCGCAGGGACACCTAGGGGACAGCACGGGCACCCCCAGGGATACCCTGGGCACCCCTAGGGACACGTAGGGGATAGCCAGGGCACCCCCAAGGTCACCCAGGGCACCCCCAGGGACACCGAGGGGAAAGGCAGGGCACCCCCAGAGACCCCTAGGGGACAGCCAACGCACCACGAGGGACACCAGGGCACACCCAGGGACACCTAGGGGACAGCCAGGGCATCCCCAGGGACACCCAGGGCACCCCCAGGGACACCTAGGGGACAGCCAGGGCACCATGGGGACACCCAGGGCACCCCCAGGGACACCTAGGGGACAGCCAGGGCACCCCCAGGGACAGCAAGGGGACATCCAGAGCACCCCAGGGACAGCCAGGGCATCCCCAGGGACAGCTAGGGGACAGCAAGGGCACCCCCAGGGACACCTAAGGGACACCCTGGGCACCCTCAGGGACACCAAGGGGACACCCAGGGACACCTAGGGGACAGCCAGGGCACTCCAGGGTCAGCCAGGGCACCCCCAGGTATACCTAGGGGACAGCCAGGGCACCCTCAGGGACACCCAGGGCACCCCCAGGGACACCTAGGGGACCTCCAGGGCACCCCCAGGGACACCCAGGGCACCCCCAGGGCCACCAAGGGGACAGCCAGGGCAGCCCAGGGACAGCGAGGGCATCTTCAGGGACACCTAGGGGACAGCCAGGGCCCCGCCAGGGACACCTAGGGGACAGCCAGGACCCCCCCACGGACACCCAGGGCACCCCCAGGCACACCTAGGGGAAGGCAAGACACCCCCAGGGACACCTAGGGTTCAGAAAGGGCACCCCCAGGGACATTTAGGGGACAGCCAGGGCACTCCAGGGACACCCAGGGCACCCCCAGGGATATTTAGGGGACAGCCAGGGCACTCCAGGGACACCCAGGGCAGCCCCAGGGACACCTAGGGGACAGGCAGGGAACCCCCAGGGACACCTAGGGGACAGGCAGGGCACCCCAGGGACACCCAGGGCACCTCCAGGGACACCTAGGGGACAGCCAGGGCACCACAGGCACACCCAGGGCACACCCAGGGACACCTAGCGGACACCCAGGGCACCCCCAGGGACACCTAGGGGACAGGCAGGGCACCCCAGAGACACCTAGGGGACAGGCAGGGCACCCCCAGGGACATTGAGGGGACAGCCAGGGCACTCCAGGGACACCCAGGGCACCCCCAGGGACACCTACGGGACAGCCAGGGCACCCCCAGGGACATCTAGGGGACAGGCAGGGCACCCCCAGGGACACTGAGGGGACAGCCAGGGCACCCCCAGGGACACCTAGAGGACAGGCAGGGCACCCCCAGGGCACCCCAGGGAAACCCAGGGCACCCCCAGGGACACCAAGGGGACAGCCAGAGCACCCCAAGGACAGCCAGGGCACCCCCAGGGACACCTAGTGGACAGCCAGGACACCCCAGGGACACCAAGGGGACAGCCAGGGCACTCCCAGGGACACCCAGGGCACCTCCAGGGACACCTAGGGGACAGGCAGGGCACCCCCAGAGACCCCTAGGGGACAGCCAGGGCACCCCGAGGGACAACAGGGCACCCCCAGGGACACCTAGGGGACAGCCAGGGCACCCTAGGGACAGCCAGGGCACCCCCAGGGATACTGACGGGACAGCCAGGGCCCCCCCAGGGACACCTAGGGCACCCCCAGGGACACCTAGGGGACAGCCAGGGCACCCTGGGGACAGCCAGGGCACCCCCAGGGACACCGAGGGCACAGCCAGGGCACCCTGGGGACAGCCAGGGCACCCCCAGGGACAGCCAGGGCACCCCCAGGGACAGCTAGGGGACAGCCAGGGCACCCCATGGACACCAAGGTGACAGCCAGGGCACCCCAGGCACACCCAGGGAACACCCAGGGACACCGAGGGGACAGGCAGGGCACCCCCAGAGACCCCTAGGGGACAGCCAACGCACCACGAGGGACACCAGGGCACACCCAGGGACACCGAGGGGACAGACAGGGCACCCCCAGAGACACTGAGGGCACAGCCAGGGCACCCTGGGGACACCCAGGGCACCCCCAGGGACACCTAGGGGACAGCCAGGGCATCCCCAGGGACACCCAGGGCACCCCCAGGGACACCTAGAGGACAGCCAGGGCACCCCAGGCACACCCAGGGCACCTCCAGGGACACCTAGGGGACAGCCAGGGCACCCCCAGGGACAGCAAGGGGACATCCAAAGCACCCCAGGGACAGCCAGGGCATCCCCAGGGACAGCTAGGGGACAGCAAGGGCACCCCCAGGGACACCTAAGGGACACCCTGGGCACCCTCAGGGACACCAAGGGGACACCTAGGGACACCTAGGGGACAGCCAGGGCACCCCAGGGACACCCAGGGCACCCCCAGGGATATTTAGGGGACAGCCAGGGCACTCCAGGGACACCCAGGGCAGCCCCAGCGACACCTAGGGGACAGGCAGGGAACCCCCAGGGACACCTAGGGGACAGGCAGGGCACCCCAGGGACACCCAGGGCACCCCAGAGACACCCAGGGCACCCCCAGGGACATTAAGGGGACAGCCAGGGCACCCCAGGGACACCCAGGGCACCCCCAGGGACACCTAGGGTACAGGCAGGGCACCCCAGAGACACCTAGGGGACAGGCAGGGCACCCCCAGGGACACCGAGGGGAAAGCCAGGGCACCCCCTGGGACATTGAGGGGACAGCCAGGGCACTCCAGGGACACCCAGGGCACCCCCAGGGACGCCTACGGGACAGCCAGGGCACCCCCAGGGACACCTAGGGGACAGGCAGGGCACCCCCAGGGACACCGAGGGGACAGCCAGGGCACCCCCAGGGACACCTAGAGGACAGGCACGGCACCCCCAGGGCACCCCAGGGAAACCCAGGGCACCCCCAGGGACACCAAGGGGACAGCCAGAGCACCCCAAGGACAGCCAGGGCACCCCCACGGACACCTAGTGGACAGCCAGGACACCCCAGGGACACCGAGGGCACAGCCAGGGCACCCTGGGGACAGCCAGGGCACCCCCAGGGACACCTAGGGGACAGGCAGGTCACCCCCAGGGACACCTAGGGGACAGCCAGGGCACCCCAGGGACAGCCAGGGCACCCCCAGGGACAGCTAGGGGACAGCCAGGGCACCCCCAGGGACACCAAGGGGACAGCCAGGGCACCCCACGGACACCAAGGGGACAGCCAGGGCACCCCAGGCACAACCAGGGCACACCCAGGGACACCTAGGGGACAGCCAGGGCACCCTAGGGACAGCCAGGGCACCCCCAGGGACACCAAGGGCACAGCCAGGGCACCCTAGGGACAGGCAGGGCACCCCCAGGGACACATAGGGCGCAGCCAGGGCACCCTAGGGACAGCCAGGGCACCCTCCAGGACACCAAGGGCACAGCCAGGGCACCCCCAGGGACACCTAGGGGACAGGCAGGTCACCCCCAGAGACCCCTAGGGGACAGCCAGGGCCCCCCCAGGGACACCCAGGGCACTCCCAGGGACACCTAGGGGACAGCCAGGGCACCCCAGGCACACCCAGGGCACCCCCAGGGACACCTAGGGGACAGGCAGGGCACCTCCAGGGACACCTAGGGGACAGCCAGGGCACCCTAAAGACAGCCAGGGCACCCCCAGGGACACCGAGGGGAAAGCCAGGGCACACCCAGGGACATTTAGGGGACAGCCAGGGCACCCTCAGGGACACCTACGGGACAGCCAGGGCACCCCCAGGGACACCTAGGGGACAGGCAGGGCACCTGCAGGGACACCTAGGGGACAGCCAGGGCACCACAGGCACGCCCAGGGCACACCCAGGGACACCTAGGGGACAGCCAGGGCACCCCCAGGGACACCTAGGGGACAGGCAGGGCACCCCCAGGGAGACCAAGGGGACAGCCAGGGCACCCCGAGGGACACCAGGGCACCCCAGGGACACCTAGGGGACAGCCAGGGCACCCTAGGGACAGCCAGGGCACCCCTAGGGACACCAAGGGGACAGCCAGGGCACCCCCTCGGACACCAAGGGGACATCCAGAGCACCCCAGGGACAGCCAGGGCATCCCCAGGGACAGCTAGGGGACAGCAAGGGCACCCCCAGGGACACCTAAGGGACACCCTGGGCACCCCCAGGGACACCAAGGGGACCCCCAGGGACACCTAGGGGACAGCCAGGGCACCCCAGGGACAGCGAGGGCACCCCCAGGGACACCTAGGGGACAGGCAGGGCACCCCCAGGGACACCTAGGGGACAGGCAGGGCACCCCCAGGGACACCTAGGGGACAGCCAGGGCACCCCAGGGACAGCCAGGGCACCCCTAGGGACACCGAGGGGACAGGCAGGGCACCCCCAGAGACCCCTAGGGGACAGCCAACGCACCACGAGGGACACCAGGGCACACCCAGGGACACCGAGGGGACAGACAGGGCACCCCCAGAGACACTGAGGGCACAGCCAGGGCACCCTGGGGACAGCCAGGGCCCCCCCAGGGACACCTAGGGGACAGCCAGGGCATCCCCAGGGACACCCAGGGCACCCCCAGGGACACCTAGAGGACAGCCAGGGCACCCCAGGCACACCCAGGGCACCTCCAGGGACACCTAGGGGACAGCCAGGGCACCCCCAGGGACAGCAAGGGGACATCCAGAGCACCCCAGGGACAGCCAGGGCATCCCCAGGGACAGCTAGGGGACAGCAAGGGCACCCCCAGGGACACCTAAGGGACACCCTGGGCACCCTCAGGGACACCAAGGGGACACCCAGGGACACCTAGGGGACAGCCAGGGCACTCCAGGGTCAGCCAGGGCACCCCCAGGTATACCTAGGGGACAGCCAGGGCACCCCAGGGACACCCAGGGCACCCCCAGGGACACCTAGGGGACCTCCAGGGCACCCCCAGGGACACCCAGGGCACCCCCAGGGCCACCAAGGGGACAGCCAGGGCACCCCAGGGACAGCGAGGGCATCCCCAGGGACACCTAGGGGACAGCCAGGGCCCCGCCAGGGACACCTAGGGGACAGCCAGGGCCCCCGCACGGACACCCAGGGCACCCCCAGGCACACCTAGGGGAAGGCAGGACACCCCCAGGGACACCTAGGGGTCAGCCAGGGCACCCCCAGGGACATTTAGGGGACAGCCAGGGCACTCCAGGGACACCCAGGGCACCCCCAGGGATATTTAGGGGACAGCCAGGGCACTCCAGGGACACCCAGGGCAGCCCCAGAGACACCTAGGGGACAGCCAGGGCCCCCCCAGGGACACCTAGGGGACAGCCAGGGCATCCCCAGGGACACCCAGGGCACCCCCAGGGACACCTAGAGGACAGCCAGGGCACCCCAGGCACACCCAGGGCACCTCCAGGGACACCTAGGGGACAGCCAGGGCACCCCCAGGGACAGCAAGGGGACATCCAGAGCACCCCAGGGACAGCCAGGGCATCCCCAGGGACAGCTAGGGGACAGCAAGGGCACTCCCAGGGACACCTAAGGGACACCCTGGGCACCCTCAGGGACACCAAGGGGACACCCAGGGACACCTAGGGGACAGCCAGGGCACTCCAGGGTCAGCCAGGGCACCCCCAGGTATACCTAGGGGACAGCCAGGGCACCCCAGGGACACCCAGGGCACCCCCAGGGACACCTAGGGGACCTCCAGGGCACCCCCAGGGACACCCAGGGCACCCCCAGGGCCACCAAGGGGACAGCCAGGGCACCCCAGGGACAGCGAGGGCATCCCCAGGGACACCTAGGGGACAGCCAGGGCCCCGCCAGGGACACCTAGGGGACAGCCAGGGCCCCCGCACGGACACCCAGGGCACCCCCAGGCGCACCTAGGGGAAGGCAGGACACCCCCAGGGACACCTAGGGGTCAGCCAGGGCACCCCCAGGGACATTTAGGGGACAGCCAGGGCACTCCAGGGACACCCAGGGCACCCCCAGGGATATTTAGGGGACAGCCAGGGCACTCCAGGGACACCCAGGGCAGCCCCAGAGACACCTAGGGGACAGGCAGGGAACCCCCAGGGACACCTAGGGGACAGGCAGGGCACCCCAGGGACACCCAGGGCACCCCAGGGACACCCAGGGCACCCCCAGGGACACTAGGGGGACAGCCAGGGCACCCCAGGGACACCCAGGGCACCCCCAGGGACACCTAGGGGACAGGCAGGGCACCCCAGAGACACCTAGGGGACAGGCAGGGCACCCCCAGGGACACCGAGGGGAAAGCCAGGGCACCCCCAGGGACATTGAGGGGACAGCCAGGGCACTCCAGGGACACCCAGGGCACCCCCAGGGACACCTACGGGACAGCCAGGGCACCCCCAGGGACACCTAGGGGACAAGCAGGGCACCCCCAGGGACACCTAGAGGACAGGCAGGGCACCCGCAGGGCACCCCAGGGAAACCCAGGGCACCCCCAGGGACACGAAGGGGACAGCCAAAGCACCCCAAGGACAGCCAGGGCACCCCCAGGGACACCTAGTGGACAGCCAGGACACCCCAGGGACACCAAGGGGACAGCCAGGGCACCCCCAGGGACATCCAGGGCACCCCCAGGGACACCTAGGGGACAGCCAGGGCATCCCCAGGGACACCCAGGGCACCCCCAGGGACACCTAGGGGACAGCCAAGGCACCCTGGGGACAGCCAGGGCACCCCAAGGGACACATAGGGGACAGGCAGGTCACCCCCACGGACACCTAGGGGACAGCCAGGGCACCCCAGGGACAGCCAGGGCACCCCCAGGGACACCTAGAGGACAGCCAGGGCACCCCCAGAGACCCCTAGGGGACAGCCAGGGCACCCCGAGGGACAACAGGGCAGCCCCAGGGACACCTAGGGGACAGCCAGGGCACCCTAGGGACAGCCAGGGCACCCCCACGGATACTGACGAGACAGCCAGGGCCCCCGCAGGGACACCTAGGGCACCCCCAGGGACGCCTAGGGGACAGCCAGGGCATCCCCAGGGACACCCAGGGCACCCCCAGGGACACCTAGGGGACAGCCAAGGCACCCTGGGGACAGCCAGGGCACCGCCAGGGACACATAGGGGACAGGCAGGTCACCCCCAGGGACACCTAGGGGACAGCCAGGGCACCCCAGGGACAGCCAGGGCACCCCCAGGGACAGCTAGGGGACAGCCAGGGCACCCCCAGGGCCACCAAGGGGACAGCCAGGGCACCCCACGGACACAAAGGGGACAGCCAGGGCACCCCAGGCATACCCAGTGCACACCGAGGGACACTTAGGGGACAGCCAAGGCACCCCCAGATACACCGTGGGCACAGCCAGGGCACCCTAGGGACAGCCAGGGCACCCGCAGGGACACCTAGGGGACAGCCAGGGCACTCCAGGAACAGCCAGGGCACCCCCAGGGACACCTAGGGGACACCCCGGGCACCCCGAGGGACACCAGGGCACCGCCAGGGACACCTAGGGGACAGCCAGGGCACCCTAGGGACAGCCAGGGCACCCCCAGGGACACATAGGGCGCAGCCAGGGCACCCTAGGGACAGCCAGGGCACCCTCCAGGACACCAAGGGCACAGCCAGGGCACCCCCAGGGACACCTAGGGGACAGGCAGGTCACCCCCAGAGACCCCTAGGGGACAGCCAGGGCCCCCCTAGGGACACCCAGGGCACCCCCAGGGACACCTAGGGGACAGCCAGGGCACCCCAGGCACACCCAGGGCACCCCCAGGGACACCTAGGGGACAGGCAGGGCACCTCCAGGGACACCTAGGGGACAGCCAGGGCACCCTAAAGACAGCCAGGGCACCCCCAGGGACACCGAGGGGAAAGCCAGGGCACCCCCAGGGACATTTACGGGACAGCCAGGGCACCCTCAGGGACACCTACGGGACAGCCAGGGCACCCCCAGGGACCCCTAGGGGACAGGCAGGGCAGCCCAGGGACACCTAGGGGACAGCCAGGGAATCCCCAGGGACACCTAGGGGACAGGCAGGGCACCCGCAGGGACACCTAGGGGACAGCCAGGGCACCACAGGCACACCCAGGGCACACCCAGGGACACCTAGGGGACAGCCAGGGCACCCCCAGGGACACCTAGGGGACAGGCAGGGCACCCCCAGGGAGACCAAGGGGACAGCCAGGGCACCCCGAGGTACACCAGGGCACCCCAGGGACACCTAGGGGACAGCCAGGGCACCCTAGGGACAGCAAGGGCACCCCTAGGTACACCAAGGGGACAGCCAGGGCACCCCCACGGACACCAAGGGGACATCCAGAGCACCCCAGGGACAGCCAGGGCATCCCCAGGGACAGCTAGGGGACAGCAAGGGCAACCCCAGGGACACCAAGGGGACAGCCAGGGCACCCCAGGGACACCCACGGCACCCCCAGGGACACCTAGGGGACAGGCAGGGCACCCCCAGGGACACCGAGGGGAAAGCCAAGGCACCCCCAAGGACATTTAGGGGACAGCCAGGGCACTCTAGGGACACCCAGGGCACCCCCAGGGACACCTACGGGACAGCCAGGGCACCCCCAGGGACACCTAGGGGAAGGCAGGACACCCCCAGGGACACCTAGGGGACAGCCAGGGCACCCCCAGGGATACCTAGGGGACCTCCAGGGCACTCCCAGGGACACCCAGGGCACCCCCAGAGCCACCAAGGGGACAGCTAGGGCCCCCCCAGGGACACCCAGGGCACCCCCAGGGACACCTAGGGGACAGCCAGGGCACCCCCAGGGACATTTAGGGGACAGCCAGGGAACTCCAGGGACACCCAGGGCACCCCCAGGGACATTTAGAGGACAGCCAGGGCACTGAAGGGACACCCAGGGCACCCCCAGGGACACCTAGGGGACAGGCAGGGCACCCCCAGGGACACCCAGGGCACCCCCAGGGACACATAGGGGACAGCCAGGGCACTCCCAGGGACACTCTGGGCACCCACAGGGACACCTTGGGGACAGCCAGGGCACCCCAGGGACACCCAGGGCACCCCCAACAACACCTAGGGGACAGGCAGGGCACGCCCAGGGACACCGCGGGGACAGCCAAGGCACCCCCAGGGACACCTAGGGGACAGGCACGGCACCCCAGGGACACCTAGGGGACAGCCAGGGCCCCCCCAGGGACACCTAGGGGACAGGCAGGGCACCCCCAGGGACACCGAGGGGACAGCCAGGGCACCCCCAGGGACACCTAGAGGACAGGCAGGGCACCCCCAGGGCACCCCAGGGACACACAGGGCACCCCCAGGGACACCAAGGGGACAGCCAGAGCACCCCCAGGGACACCTAGGGGACAGCACGGGCACCCCCAGGGTCACCCAGGGCACCCCCAGGGACACCAAGGGGACAGGCAGGGCACCCCCAGAGACACTGAGGGCACAGCCAGGGCACCCTGGGGACACCCATGGCACCCCCAGGGACACCTAGGGGACAGCCAGGGCATCCCCAGGGACACCCAGGGCACCCCCAGGGACACCTAGAGGACAGCCAGGGCACCCCAGGCACACCCAGGGCACCCCCAGGGACAGCAAGGGGACATCCAGAGCACCCCAGGGACAGCCAGGGCATCCCCAGGGACAGCTAGGGGACAGCAAGGGCACCCCCAGGGACACCTAAGGGACACCCTGGGCACCCTCAGGGACACCAAGGGGACACTAAGGGACACCTAGGGGACAGCCAGGGCACTCCAGGGTCAGCCAGGGCACCCCCAGGGACACCTAGGGGACCTCCAGGGCACCCCCAGGGACACCCAGGGCACCCCCAGGGCCACCAAGGGGACAGCCAGGGCACCCCAGGGACAGCGAGGGCATCCCCAGGGACACCTAGGGGACAGCCAGGGCCCCGCCAGGGACACCTAGGGGACAGCCAGGGCCCCCCCACGGACACCCAGGGCACCCCCAGGCACACCTAGGGGAAGGCCGGACACCCCGAGGGACACCTAGGGGTCAGCCAGGGCACCCCCAGGGACATTTAGGGGACAGCCAGGGCACTCCAGGGACACCCAGGGCACACCCAGGGATATTTAGGGGACAGCCAGCGCACTCCAGGGACACCGTTGGCAGTCCCAGGGACACCTAGGGGACAGGCAGGGAACCCCCAGGGACACCTAGGGGACAGGCAGGGCATCCCCAGGGACACGTAGGGGAGAGCCAGGGCACCCCAGGGACACCCTGGGCACCCCTCAGGGACACCGAGGGGACAGCCAGGGCACCCTAGGGACAGCCAGGGCACCCCCAGGGACACCTAGAGGACAGCCAGGGCACACCAGGGACAGCCAGGGCACCCCCAGGGACACCTAGGGGACAGCCAGGGCACCCTACGGACAGCCAGGGCACCCCCAGGGACACTGACAACACAGCCAGGGCACCCCAGGGACATCTAGGGGACAGGCAGGGCAACACAGGGACACCAGGGCCCCCCCAGGGACAGCCAGGGCCCCCCCAGGGACACCTAGGGGACAGCCAGGGAACCCCAGGGACACCCTGTGCACGCCCCAGGGACACCCAGGGCACCCCCAGGGACACCGAGGGGACAGCCAGGGCACCCCCAGGGACACGTAGAGGACAGCCATGGCACCCCAGGGACAGCCAGGGCACCCTCAGGGACACCAAGGGGACAGCCAGAGCACCCCAAGGAGAGCCCGGGCACCCCCAGGGACACCCTGGGCACCCCCAGGGACACGTAGGGGACAGCCAGGGCACCCCCAGGGACACCTAGGGGACAGCCAGGGCACCCCCAGGGACACCTAAGGAACACCCTGGGCACCCCCAGGGACACCAAGGGGACCCCCAGGGACACCTAGGGGACAGCCAGGGCACTCCCAGGGACACTCTGGGTCCCCACAGGGACACCTTGGGGACAGCCAGGGCACACCAGGGACACCCAGGGCACCCCCAGGAACACCTAGGGGACCTCCAGGGCACGCCCAGGGACACCCAGGGCACCTCCAGGGACACCAAGGGCACAGCCAGGGCACCCTAGGGACAGCCAGGGCAACGCCAGGGACACCTAGGGGACAGCCAGGGCACCCCCAGGGACAGCCAGGGCCCCCCAGGGACACCCTAGGGGACAGCCAGGGCACCCCAGGGACAGCCAGGGACCCCCAGGGACACCTAGGGGACAGCCAGGGCACCCCAGTCACACCCAGGGCTCCCCCAGGGACACCTAGGGGACAGCCAGGGCACCCCAGGGACAGCCAGGACACCCCCAGGGACACTCTGGGCACCCACAGGGACACCTTGAAGACAGCCAGGGCACCTCAGGGACATCCAGGGCACCCCCAGGGACACCGAGGGGGACAGCCAGGGCACCCCCAGGGACACGTAGAGGACAGCCATGGCACCCCAGGGACAGACAGGGCACCCCCAGGGACACCTACGGGACAGCAAGGGCACCCCCAGGGACACCTAGGGGACAGGCAGGGCACCCCCAGGGACACCTAGAGGACAGCCAGGGCACCCCCAGGGACAGCTAGGGGACAGCCAGGGCACTCCAGGGACAGCCAGGGCACCCCGCGGGACACCTAGGGGACACCCAGGGCACCCCGAGGGACACAAGGGCACCCCCAGGGACACCTAGGGGACAGCCAGGGCACCCTAGGGACAGGCAGGGCACCCCCAGGGACAGCCAGGGCACCCCCAGGGACACCTAGGGGACCTCCAGGGCACCCCCAGGGACACCCAGGGCACCCCCAGGGTCACCTAGGGGACAGCCAGGGCACCCCAGGAACAACGAGGGCACCCCCAGGGACACCTAGGGGACAGCCAGGGCACTCCAGGGACAGCCAGGGCACCCCCAGGGACACCTAGGGGACAGCCAGGGCACCCCGAGGGACACCAGCGCACCCCAAGGGACACCTAGGTGACAGGCAGGGCACCCTAGGGACAGCCAGGGCACCCCCAGGGACCCCTAGGGCACAGCCAGGGCACCCCCAGGGACACCTAGGGGACAGCCAGGGCACCCCCAGGGACACCTAGGGGACAGCCAGGGCACCCCCAGGGACCCCTAGGGCACAGCCAGGGCACCCCCAGGGACACCTAGGGGACAGCCAGGGCACCCCAGGGACACCCAGGGCACCCCCAGGGACACCTAGGGGACAGCCAGGGCACCCTAGGGACAGCCAGGGCACCCCCAGGGACACCTAGGGCACCCCCAGGGACACCTAGGGGACAGGCAGGGCACCCCAGGGACACGCAGGGCACCCCCAGGGACACCTAGGGGACAGCCAGGGCACCCCAGGGACACCTAGGGCACCCCCAGGGACACCTAGGGGACAGCCAGGGCACCCTAGGGACATCCAGGGCACCCCCAGGGACACCTAGGGGACAGGCAGGTCACCCCCAGGGACACTTAGGGGACAGCCAGGGCATCCTAGGGACAGCCAGGGCACCCCCAGAGACACTGAGGGCACAGCCAGGGCACCCTAGGGACAGCCAGGGCACCCCCAAGGACACCTAGGGGACACGCAGGGCACCCCCAGGGACACCTAGGGGACAGCCAGGGCACCCTAGGGACAGCCAGGGCACCCCCAGAGACACCTAGGGGACAGGCAGGTCACCCCCAGGGACACTTAGGGGACAGCCAGGGCATCCTAGGGACAGCCAGGGCACCCCCAGGGACACCTAGGGCCAGGCATGGCACCCCCAGGGACACCTAGGGGACAGGCAGGGCACCCCCAGTGACACCAAGGGCACAGCCAGGGCCCCCCCAAGGACACCTAGGGGACAGCAAGGGCACCCCCAGGGACACCCTGAGCAACCCCCAGGGACACGTAGGGGACAGCAAGGGCACCCCAGGGACACCCAGGGCACCCCCAGGGACACCTAGGGGACAGCCAGGGCACCCTAGGGACAGCCAGGGCACCCCAGGGACACCTAGGGGACAGGCACGGCACCCCCAGAGACCCCTAGGGGAGAGCCAGGGCCCCCCCAGGGACACCCAGGGCACCCCCAGGGACACCTAGGGCACCCCCAGCGACACCTAGGGGACAGCCAGGGCACCCTAGGGACAGCCAGGGCCCCCCAAAGGACACCTAGGGGAAAGGCAGGGCACCCCCAGGGACACCGAGGGGACAGCCAGGGCACCCCCCGGGACACGTAGAGGACAGCCATGGCACCCCAGGGACAGCCAGGGCACCCCCAGGGACACCCAGGGCACCCCCAGGGACACGTAGGGGACAGCAAGGGCACCCCCAGGGACCCCCTGGGCACCCCCAGGGACACCGAGGGGACAACCAGGGCACCCCAGGGACACCTAGGGGACAGCCAGGGCACCCTAGGGACAGCCAGGGCACCCCCTGGGCCACCTAGGGAACAGCCAGGGCACCCGCAGGGACACCTAGGGGACAGGCAGGGCATCCCCAGGGACGCCCAGGGCACACCCAGGGACACCTAGGGGACAGCCAGGGCACCCCCAGGGACACCGAGGGCACAGAAAGGGCACCCTAGGGACAGCCAGGGCACCCCCAAGGACACCTAGGGGACACGCAGGGTACCTCCAGGGACAACGAGGGGACAGCCATGGCACCTCCAGGGACAGCCATGGCACCCCAGGGACACCTAGGGCACAGCCAGGGAACCCTAGGGACAGCCAGGGCACCCCCAGGGACACCTAGGGGACACCCAGGGCACCCCGAGGGACACCAGGGCACCCCCAGTGACACCTAGGGGACAGCCAGGGCACCCTAGGGACAGCCAGGGCACCCCCAGGGACACCTAGGGCACAGCCAGGGACACTGACGGGACAGCCAGGGCACCCCCAGAGACCCCTAGGGGACAGCCAGGGCACTCCCAGGGACACTCTGGGCACCAACAGGGACACCTTGGGGACAGCCAGGGCACACCAGGGACACCCAGGGCACCCCCAGGGACACCCAGGGCACCCCCAGGGCCACCTAGGGGACAGCCAGGGCACCCCAGGGACAACTCGGGGACAGGCAGGGCATCCCCAGGGACACCCAGGGCACCCCCAGGGACACCTAGGGGACAGTCAGGGCACCGCCAGGGACACCTAGGGGACAGCCAGGGCCCCCCCAGGGACAACTAGGGGACAGCCAGGGCACTCCAGGGACACCCAGGGCACCCCCAGGGGACACCTCGGGGACAGCCAGGGCACCCCCAGGGACACCGAGGGGAAAGCCAGGGCACCCCCAGGGACACCCAGGGCACCCCCAGGGACACCCTAGGGGACCCCCAGGGACACTCTGGGCACCCACAGGGACACCTTGAAGACAGCCAGAGCACCTCAGGGACATCCAGGGCACCCCCAGGGACACCTAGGGGACAGCCAAGGCACCCTAGGGACCGCCAGGGCACCCCCAGGCACAGCCAGGGCACCCCCCAGGGACACCTAGGTGAAAGCCAGGGCACCCTCAGGGACACCTAGGGGAGAGGCAGGGCACCCCCAGGGACACCTAGGGGACAGCCAGGGCACTCCAGGGACAGCCAGGGCACCCCTAGGGACACCTAGGGGGACAGCCAGGGGCACCCCCAGGGACACCCAGGGGACCTCCAGGGCACGCCCAGGGGACACCCAGGGCACCCCCAGGGACACCAAGGGGCACAGCCAGGGCACCCTAGGGACAGCCAGGGCACCCTCAGGGACACCAAGGGGGACATCCAGAGCACCCCAGGGAAAGCCAGGGGCACCCCCAGGGACACCTAGGGGACAGGCAAGGGCACCCCCAGGGACACCTAAGGAACACCCTGGGCACCCCCAGGGACACGCAGGGGCACCACCAGGGACACCTAGGGGACTTCCAGGGCACCCCAAGGGAAACCCAGGGCACCCCCAGGGACACCTAGGGGACAGCCAGGGGCACCCCAGGGACAGCCAGGGACCCCCCAGGGACACCTAGGGACAGCCAGGGCACCCCAGGCACACCCAGGGCTCCCCCAGGGACACCTAGGGGACAGCCAGGGCACCCCAGGGACACCCAGGGCACCACCAGGGGACACCTAGGGGACAGCCAGGGCACCCTAGGGACAGCCAGGGCACCCCCAGGGACACCTAGGGCACCCCCCAGGGACACCTAGGGGGACAGGCAGGACACTCACAGGGACACGCAGGGCACCCCCAGGGACACCTAGGGACAGCCAGGGCACCCCAGGGACACCTAGGGCACCCCCCAGGGACACCTAGGGGACAGCCAGGGCACCCCTAGGGACAGCCAGGGCACCCCCAGGGACACCGAGGGGACAAGCAGGGCACCCCCAGGGACACCAAGGGGACCCCCAGGGACACCTAGGGGACAGCCAGGGCACTCCCAGGGACACTCTGGGTCCCCACAGGGACACCTTGGGGACAGCCAGGGCACACACAGGGACACCCAGGGCACCCCCAGGAACACCTAGGGGACCTCCAGGGCACGCCCAGGGACACCCAGGGCACCTCCAGGGACACCAAGGGCACAGCCAGGGCACCCTAGGGACAGCCAGGGCAACGCCAGGGACACCTAGGGGACAGCCAGGGCACCCCCAGGGACAGCCAGGCCCCCCCAGGGACACCTAGGGGACAGCCAGGGCACCCCAGGGACAGCCAGGGACCCCCAGGGACACCTAGGGGACAGCCAGGGCACCCCAGTCACCACCCAGGGCTCCCCCAGGGACACCTAGGGGACAGCCAGGGCACCCCAGGGACAGCCAGGACACCCCCAGGGACACTCTGGGCACCCACAGGGACACCTTGAAGACAGCCAGGGCACCTCAGGGACATCCAGGGCACCCCCAGGACACCGAGGGGACAGCCAGGGCACCCCCAGGGACACGTAGAGGACAGCCATGGCACCCCAGGGACAGACAGGGCACCCCCAGGGACACCTACGGGACAGCAAGGGCACCCCCAGGGACACCTAGGGGACAGGCAGGGCACCCCCAGGGACACCTAGGGGACAGCCAGGGCACTCCAGGGACAGCCAGGGCACCCCCGCGGGGACACCTAGGGGACACCCAGGGCACCCCGAGGGGACACAAGGGCACCCCCAGGGACACCTAGGGGACAGCCAGGGCACCCTAGGGACAGCCAGGGCACCCCCCAGGGACAGCCAGGGCACCCCCAGGGACACCTAGGGGACCTCCAGGGCACCCCCAGGGACACCCAGGGCACCCCCAGGGTCACCTAGGGGACAGCCAGGGCACCCCCAGGAACAACGAGGGCACCCCCAGGGACACCCAGGGCACCCCCAGGGACACCTAGGGGACAGCCAGGGCACCCCCCCAGGGACACCCAGGGGCACCCCCAGGGGACACCTAGGGGACAGCCAGGGCACCCCCAGGGACACCTAGGGGACAGCCAGGGCACTCCAGGGACAGCCAGGGCACCCCCAGGGACACCTAGGGGACAGCCAGGGCACCCCGAGGGACACCAGCGCACCCCAAGGGACACCTAGGTGACAGGCAGGGCACCCTAGGGACAGCCAGGGCACCCCCAGGACCCCTAGGCACAGCCAGGGCACCCCCAGGGAC
>NW_027094848.1:0-49021 GCF_029207755.1 Chamaea fasciata | reverse complement strand
GGATTTCTTCCAGATGCAAGCTGCCACAAACTGGAAGACTTGCTTCAATTGGAGGGCCAAAGGCCTCCTAGAAAACTGACATCAGGCACCTGGGCAGCTGACTTTACTTACCCCTGGAAACAGGCCATCCTTTGTTCCCAACTCCCTCTGCCGGGAACCAGGCTTCAGCCACCTACAATCTTGAACGGAACAGGATTTTTTACAGATGCAAGCTGCCTTGAACAGGAAGACTAGCATCACTTGGGGGGGCCATAGGCCTGCAACAAACTGACATCAGGCACCTGGGCAGCTGACTTTACTTACCCCTGGAAACAGGCCATCCTTTGTGCCCAACTCCCCTCTGCCGGGCCACCTGGCCTCGGCCACCTACAATCCCGAACGGAACAGGATTTCTTCCAGATGCAAGCTGCCACAAACTGGAAGACTACCTTCCCATAGCGGGCCAACAGCCTGCTACAAACTGACATCAGGCACCTGGGCAGCTGACTTTACTTACCCCGGGAAACAGGCCATCGTTTGTGCCCAACTCCCTCTGCCGGGCACCTGGCCTCAGCCACCTACAATCCCGAATGGAAGAGGATTTCTTCCAGATGCAAGCTGCCACAAACTGGAAGACTAGTTTCCCTTGAATGGCCAAAGGCCTCCTACAAACTGACATCAGGCACCTGGGCAGCTGACTTTACTTACCCCTGGAAACAGGCCATCATTTGTGCCCAACTCCCTCTGCCGGGCACCAGGCCTCGGCCACCTACAATCCCAAACGGAACAGGATTTCTTCCAGATGAAATCTGCCAAAGCTGGAAGCCAGGCTTCCCTTGGAGGGCCAAAGGCCTACTACAAACTGACATCAGGCACCTGGGCAGCTGACTTTACTTACCCTGGAAACAGGCCATCATTTGTGCCCAACTCCCTCAGCCGGGCACCAGGCCTCGGCCACCTACAATCGGATACGGAACAGTATTTCTTCCAGATGCAAGCTGCCACAAGCTGGAAGCCTGGCTTCCCCATGGTGGAACAATTGCCATCTGCAAACTAACATCAGGCACCTGGGCAGCTGACTTTACTTACCCCTGGAAACAGGCCATCCTTTGTGCCCAACTCCCTCTGCCGGGCACCAGGCCTCGGCCACCTACAATCCCAAACGGAACAGGATTTCTTCCAGATGCAAGCTTCCACAAGCAGGAAGCCTGGCTTCCCTTGGGGGGCCATAGGCCTCCTACAAACTGACATCAGGCACCTGGGCAGCTGACTTTACATACCCCTGGAAACAGGCCATGCTTTGTGCCCAACTCCATCTGCCGGGCACTTGGCCTCGGCCACCTACAATCCCGAACGGAACAGGATTTCTTCCAGATGCAAGCTGCCAAAAACTGGAAGACTTGCTTCAATTGGAGGGCCAAAGGCCTCCTAGAAAACTGACATCAGGCACCTGGGCAGCTGACTTTACTTACCCCTGGAAACAGGCCATCCTTTGTTCCCAACTCCCTCTGCCGGGAACCAGGCTTCAGCCACCTACAATCTTGAACGGAACAGGATTTTTTCCAGATGCAAGCTGCCTTGAACAGGAAGACTAGCATCACTTGGGGGGCCATAGGCCTGCAACAAACTGACATCAGGCACCTGGGCAGCTGACTTTACTTACCCCTGGAAACAGGCCATCCTTTGTGCCCAACTCCCTCTGCCGAGCACCTGGCCTCGGCCACCTACAATCCCGAACGGAACAGGATTTCTTCCAGATGCAAGCTGCCACAAACTGGAAGACTACCTTCCCATAGCGGGCCAACAGCCTGCTACAAACTGACATCAGGCACCTGGGCAGCTGACTTTACTTACCCCGGGAAACAGGCCATCGTTTGTGCCCAACTCCCTCTGCCGGGCACCTGGCCTCAGCCACCTACAATCCCGAATGGAAGAGGATTTCTTCCAGATGCAAGCTGCCACAAACTGGAAGACTAGTTTCCCTTGAATGGCCAAAGGCCTCCTACAAACTGACATCAGGCACCTGGGCAGCTGACTTTACTTACCCCTGGAAACAGGCCATCATTTGTGCCCAACTCCCTCTGCCGGGCACCAGGCCTCGGCCACCTACAATCCCAAACGGAACAGGATTTCTTCCAGATGAAATCTGCCAAAGCTGGAAGCCAGGCTTCCCTTAGAGGGCCAAAGGCCTGCTACAAACTGACATCAGGCACCTGGGCAGCTGACTTTACTTACCCTGGAAACAGGCCATCATTTGTGCCCAATTCCCTCAGCCGGGCACCAGGCCTCGGCCACCTACAATCGGATACGGAACAGTATTTCTTCCAGATGCAAGCTGCCACAAGCTGGAAGCCTGGCTTCCCATGGTGGAACAATTGCCATCTGCAAACTGACATCAGGCACCTGGGCAGCTGACTTTACTTACCCCTGGAAACAGGCCATCCTTTGTGCCCAACTCCCTCTACCGGGCACCAGGCCTCGGCCACCTACAATCCCAAACGGAACAGGATTTCTTCCAGATGCAAGCTTCCACAAGCAGGAAGCCTGGCTTCCCTTGGAGGGCCAAAGGCCTCCTAGAAACTGACATCAGGCACCTGGGCAGCTAACTTTACTTACCCCTGGAAACAGGCCATCCTTTGTTCCCAACTCCCTCTGCCGGGCACTCGGCTCCGAGGACCTACAATCCCGAACGGAACATGATTTCTTCCAGATGCAAGCTGCCACAAGCCTGGAAGCCTGGCTTCTCATGGAGGGCCAAAGGCCTTCTACAAACTGACATCAGGCACCTGGGCAGCTGACTTTACTTACCCCTGGAAACAGGCCATCATTTGTGCCCAACTCCCTCTGCCGGGCACCAGGCTTCGGCCACCTACAATCGGAAACGGAACAGTATATCTTCCAGATGCAAGCTGCCGCAAGCTGGAAGCCTTGCTTCCCATGGAGGAACAATTGCCATCTGCAAACTTACATCAGGCACCTGGGCAGCTGACTTTACTTACCCCTGGAAACAGGCCATTCTTTGTGCCCAACTCCCTCTGCCGGGCACCTGGCCTCGGCCACCTACAATCCCGAACGGAACAGGACTTCTTCCTGATGCAAGCTGCCACAAACTGGAAGACTACTTTCCCTTAGCGGGCCAAAGGCCTCCTTCAAACTGACATCAGGCACCTGGGCAGCTGACTTTACTTACCCCTGGAAACAGGCCATCCTTTGTGCCCAACTCCCTCGGCCGGGCACCAGGCCTCGGCCACCTACAATCCCGAACAGAACAGGATTTCTTCCAGATGCAAGCTGCCACAAACTGGAAGACTTGCTTCAATTGGAGGGCCAAAGGCCTCCTACAAACTGACATCAGGCACCTGGGCAGCTGACTTTACTTAGCCCTGGAAACAGGCCATCCATTGTTCCCAACTCCCTCTGCCGGGCATGCGGCTCCGTGGACCTACAATCCCGAACGGAACAGGATTTCTTCCAGATGCAAGCTGCCACAAGCAGGAAGCCTGGCTTCCCATGGAGGGCCAAAGGCCTCCTACAAACTGACATCAGGCACCTGGGCAGCTGACTTTACTTACCCCTAAAAACAGGCCATCCTTTGTTTCCAACTCCCTCTGCCGGGCACCCGGCTTCAGCCACCTACAATCTTGAACGTAACAGGATTTTTTCCAGATGCAAGCTGCCTTGATCAGGAAGACTGGCATCACTTGGGGGGCCATAGGCCTGCAACAAACTGATATCAGGCTCCTGGGCAGCTGACTTTACTTACCCCTGGAAACAGGCCATCCTTTGTGCCAACTCCCCTTGCCGGGCACCTGGCCTCAGCCACCTACAATCCGAAACGGAACAAGATTTCTTCCAGATGCAAGCTGCCACAAACTGGAAGACTACCTTCCCTTTGCGGGCCAAAGGCCTCCTACAAACTAACATCAGGCACCTGCGCAGCTGACTTTACTTACCCCCTGGAAACAGGCCATCCTTTGTGCCCAACTCCCTCTGCCGGGCAGCAGGCCTCGGCACCTAACAATCCCAAACGGAACAGGATTTCTTCCAGATGCAAGCTGCCACAAGCTGGAAGCCTGGCTTCCCTTGGAGGGCCAAAGGCCTCCTACAAACTGACATCAGGCACCTGGGCAGCTGACTTTACTTAGCCCTGGAAACAGGCCATCCTTTGATCCAACTCCCTCTGCCGGGCACTCGGCTCCGTGGACCTACAATACCGAACAGAACAGGATTTCTTCCAGATGCAGGCTGCCACAAGCTGGAAGCCTGGCTTCCCATGGAGGGCCAAAGGCCTCCTACAAACTGACATCAGGCACCTGGGCAGCTGACTTTACTTCCCCCTAAAAACAGGCCATCCTTTGTTCCCAGCTCCCTCTGCCGGGCACCCGGCTTCAGCCACCTACAATCTTGAACGGAACAGGATTTTTTCCAGATGCAAGCTGCCTTGAACAGGAAGACTAGCATCACTTGGGGGGCCATAGGCCTGCAACAAACTGACATCAGGCACCTGGGCAGCTGACTTTACTTACCCCTGGAAACAGGCCATCATTTGTGCCCAACTCCCTCGGCCGGGCACCTGGCCTCGGACACCTACAATCCCGAACGGAACAGGATTTCTTCCAGATGCAAGCTGCCACAAACTGGAAGACTTGCTTCCCTTGGAGGGCCAAAGGCCTCCTACAAACTGACATCAGGCACCTGGGCAGGTGACTTTGCTTACCCCTGGAAACAGGCCATCCTTTGTTCCCAACTCCCTCAGCCCAGCACCAGGCCTCGGCCACCTACGATCCTAAACGGAACAGGATTTCTTCCAGATGCAAGCTGCCACAAACTGGAAGACTACCTTCCCTTAGAGGGCCAAAGGCCTGCTACAAACTGACATCAGGCACCTGGGCAGCTGACTTTACTTACCCCTGGAAACAGGCCATCATTTGTGCCAAACTCCCCTCTACCGGGCACCCGGATCCGGCCACCTACAATCCCGAACGGAACAGGATTTCTTCCAGATGCAAGCTGCCACAAGCAGGAAGCCTGGCTTCCCATGGAGGGCCAAAGGCCTCCTACAAACTGACATCAGGCACCTGGGCAGCTGACTTTACTTACCCCTGGAAACAGGCCATCCTTTGTGCCCAACTCCCTCTGCCGGGCACCTGGCCTCGACCATCTTCAATAACGAACGGAACAGGACTTCTTCCAGATGCAAGCTGCCACAAACTGGAAGACTACCTTCCCTTTGCGGGCCAAAGGCCTCCTACAAACTGACATCAGGCACCTGGGCAGCTGACTTTACTTACCCCTGGAAACAGGCCATCATTTGTGCCCAACTCCCTCTGCGGGGGCACCAGGCCTCGGCCACCTTCAATCCCAAACGGAACAGGATTTCTTCCAGATGCAAGCAGCCACATGCAGGAAGCCTGGCTTCCCATGGAGGGCCAAAGGCCTGCTACAAACTGACACCAGGCACCTGGGCAGCTGACTTTACTTACCCCTGGAAACAGGCCCATCCTTTGTGCCCAACTCCCTCTGCCGGGCACCAGGTCTCGGCCACCTACAATCCCAAACGGAACAGGATTTCTTCCAGATGCAAGCTGCCACAAGCAGGAAGCCTGGCTTCCCATGGAGGGCCAAAGGCCTCCTACAAACTGACATCAGGCACCTGGGCAGCTGACTTTACTTACCCCTAAAAAACAGGCCATCCTTTGTTCCCAACTCCCTCTGCCGGGCACCCGGCTTCAGCCACCTACAATCTTGAACGGAACAGGATTTTTTTCCAGATCCAAGCTGCCTTGAACAGGAAGACTAGCATCACTTGGGGGGGCCATAGGCCTGCAACAAACTGACATCAGGTACCTGGGCAGCTGACTTTACTTACCCCTGGAAACAGGCCATCCTTTGTGCCCAACTCCCTCTGCCGGGCACCTGGCCTCGGCCACCAACAATCCCGAACGGAACAGGATTTCTTCCAGATGCAAGCTGCCACAAACTGGAAGACTTGCTTTCCTTGGAGGTCCGAAGGCCTCCTACAAACTGACACCAGGCAGCTGGGCAGCTGACTTTACTTACCCCTGGAAACAGGCCATCCTTTGTTCCCAACTCCCTCAGCCGGGCACCAGGCTCGGCCACCTACGATACTAAACGGAACAAGATTTCTTCTAGATGCAAGCTGCCACAAACTGGAAGACTACCTTCCCTTAGAGGGCCAAAGGCCTGCTACAAACTGACATCAGGCACCTGGGCAGCTGTCTTTTCTTACCCCGGGAAACAGGCCATCCTTTGTTCCCACACTCCCTCAGCCGGGCAGCAGGCCTCGGCCACCTACAATCCCGAACGGAACAGGACTTCTTCCAGATGCAAGCTTCCACAAACTGGAAGGACTTGCTTACCTTGAAGGGCCAAAGGCCTCCTACAAACTGACATCAGGCACCTGGGCAGCTGACTTTACTTACTCCTCGAAACAGGCCATCCTTTGTGCCCAACTCCCTCTGCCGGGCACCTGGCCTCGGCCACCTCCATTCCCGAACGGAAAAGGATTTCTTCCAGATGCAAGCTGCCACAAACTGGAAGACTACCTTCCCTATGCGGGCCAAAGGCCTCCTACAAACTGACATCAGGCACCTGGGCAGCTGACTTTACTTACCCCTGGAAACAGGCCATCCTTTGTGCCCAACTGCCTCTGCCGGGCAGCAGGGCTCGGCCACCTACAATCCCGAACGGAACAGGATTTCTTCCAGATGCAAGCTGCCACAAGCTGGAAGCCTGGCCTCCCTTGGAGGGCCAAAGGCCTCCTATAAACTGACATCAGGCACCTGGGCAGCTGACTTTACTTACCCCTGGAAACAGGCCATCCTTTGTTCCCAACTCCCTCTGCCGGGCACCCAGCTCCGTGCACCTACAATCCCGAACGGAACAGGATTTCTTCCAGATGCAAGCTGCCACAAGCAGGAAGCCTGGCTTCCCATGGAGCGCCAAAGGCCTCCTACAAACTGACATCAGGCACCTGGGCAGCTGACTTTACTTACCCCTGGAAACAGGCCATCCTTTGTTCCCAACTCCCTCTGCCGGGCACCCGGCTCCGTGCACCTACAATCCCGAACGGAACAGGAATTTTTCCAGATGCAAGCTGCCACAAGCTGGAAGCCTGGCTTCCCTTGGAGGGCCAAAGGCCTCCTACAAACTGACATCAGGCACCTGGGCAGCTGACTTTACTTACCCCTGGAAACAGGCCATCCTTTGTGACACACGCCCCTCTGCCGGGCACCTGGCTTCAGCCACCTGCAATCTTGAACGGAACAGGATTTTTTCCAGATGCAAGCTGCCTTGAACAGGAAGACTTGCATCACTTGGGGAGCCATAGGCCTGCAACAAACTGACATCAGGCACCTGGGCAGCTGACTTTACTTACCCCTGGAAACAGGCCATCATTTGTGCCCAACTCCCTCTGCCGGGCACCTGGCCTCGGCCACCTACAATCCCGAACGGAACAGGATTTCTTCCAGATGCAAGCTGCCACAAACTGGAAGACTAGTTTCCCTTGGAGGGCCAAAGGCCTCCTACAAACTGACATCAGGCACCTGGGCAGCTGACTTTACTTACCCCTGGAAACAGGCCATCCTTTGTGCCCAGCTCCCTCTGCCGGGCTCCCGGCTCCGTGCACCTACAATCCAGAATGGAACAGAATTACTTCCAGATGCAAGCAGCCACAAGCAGGAAGCCTGGCTTCCGATGGAGGAACAATTACCACCTGCAAACTGACATCAGGCACCTGGGCAGCTGACTTTACTTACCCCTGGAAACAGGCCATCCTTTGTTCCCAAACTCCCTCTGCCGGGCACCCGGCTCCGTGCACCTACAATCCCGAATGGAACAGGATTTCTTCCAGATGCAAGCTGCCAGAAGCTGGAAGCCTGGCTTCCCATGGAGCGCCAAAGGCCTCCTACAAACTGACATCAGGCACCTGGGCAGCTGACTTTACTTACCCCTGGAAACAGGCCATCTTTTGTTCCCAACTCCCGCAGCAGGGCACCTGGCCTCGGCCACCTACAATCCCGAACGGAACAGAATTACTTCCAGATGCAAGCTGCCACAAGCAGGAAGCCTGGCTTCCGATGGAGGAACAATTACCACCTGCAAACTGACATCAGGCACCTGGGCAGCTGACTTTACTTACCCCTGGAAACAGGCCATCGTTTTTGCCAAACTCCCTCTGCCGGACACCTGGCCACAGCCACCGACAATCCCGAACGGAACGGGATTTTTTCCAGATGCAAGCTGCCACAAACTGGAAGACTAGCTTCCCTTAGAGGGCCAAAGGCCTCCTACAAACTGACATCAGGTACCTGCGGCAGCTGACTTTACTTACCCCTGGAAACAGGCCATCATTGTGCCCAACTCCCTCTGCCGGGCACCAGGCCTCGGCCCACCTACAATCCCGAACGGAACAGGATTTCTTCCAGATGCAAGCTGCCACAAACTGGAAGACTAGTTTCCCTTGGAGGGCCAAAGGGCCTCCTACAAACTGACATCAGGCACCTGGGCAGCTGACTTTACTTACCCCTGGAAACAGGCCATCCTTTGTGCCCAACTCTCTCTGCCGGGCACCTGGCCTCGGCCATTTACAATCCCGAACGAAACAGGATTTCTTCGCGATGCAAGCTGCCACAAACTGGAAGACTTGCTTGCCTTGGAGGGCCAAAGGCCTCCTACAAACTGACATCAGGCACCTGGGCAACTGACTTTACTTACCCCTCTAAACAGGCCATCATTTGTGCCCAACTCCCTCTGCCGGGCGCCTGGCCTCGGCCACCTACGATCCTAAACGGAACAGGATTTCTTCCAGATGCAAGCTGCCACAAACTGGAAGACTAGTTTCCCTTGAAGGGCCAAAGGCCTCCTACAAACTGACATCAGGCACCTGGGCAGCTGACTTTACTTACCCCTGGAAACAGGAGATCATTTGTGCCCAACTCCCTCTGCCGGGCACCAGGCCTCGGCCACCTACAATCCCAAACGGGACAGGATTTCTTCCAGATGCAAGCTGCCACAAGCTGGAAGCCTGGCTTCCGTTAGCGGGCCAAAGGCCTGCTACAAACTGACATCAGGCACCTGGGCAGCTGACTTTACTTACCCCTGGAAACAGTCCATTCTTTGTTCCCAACTCCCTCTGCCGGGCACCTGGCCTCGGCCACCTACAATCCCGAACGGAACAGCATTTCTTCCAGATGCAAGCTGCCACAAGCTGGAAGCCTGGCTTCCCATGGAGGGCCAAAGGCCTGCTACAAACTGACATCAGACACCTGGGCAGCTGACTTTACTAACCCCTGGAAAGAGGCCATCATTTGTTCCCAACTCCCTCTGCCGGGCACCTGGCCTCGACCACCTTCAATCCCGAACGGAACAGGACTTCTTCCAGATGTAAGCTGCCACAAAGTGGAAGACTACCTTCCCTTTGCGGGCCAAAGGCCTCCTACAAACTGACATCAGGCACCGGGGCAGCTGACTTTACTTACCCCTGGAAACAGGCCATCATTTGTGCCCAACTCCCTCGGCCGGGCACCTGGCCTCGGACACCTACAATCCCGAACGGAACAGGATTTCTTCCAGATGCAAGCTGCCACAAACTGGAAGACTTGCTTCCCTTGGAGGGCCAAAGGCCTCCTACAAACTGACATCAGGCACCTGGGCAGGTGACTTTGCTTACCCCTGGAAACAGGCCATCCTTTGTTCCCAACTCCCTCAGCCCAGCACCAGGCCTCGGCCACCTACGATCCTAAACGGAACAGGATTTCTTCCAGATGCAAGCTGCCACAAACTGGAAGACTACCTTCCCTTAGAGGGCCAAAGGCCTGCTACAAACTGACATCAGGCACCTGGGCAGCTGACTTTACTTACCCCTGGAAACAGGCCATCATTTGTGCCAAACTCCCTCTACCGGGCACCCGGATCCGGCCACCTACAATCCCGAACGGAACAGGATTTCTTCCAGATGCAAGCTGCCACAAGCAGGAAGCCTGGCTTCCCATGGAGGGCCAAAGGCCTCCTACAAACTGACATCAGGCACCTGGGCAGCTGACTATACTTACCCCTGGAAACAGGCCATCCTTTGTGCCCAACTCCCTCTGCCGGGCACCTGGCCTCGACCACCTTCAATAACGAACGGAACAGGACTTCTTCCAGATGCAAGCTGCCACAAACTGGAAGACTACCTTCCCTTTGCGGGCCAAAGGCCTCCTACAAACTGACATCAGGCACCTGGGCAGCTGACTTTACTTACCCCTGGAAACAGGCCATCATTTGTGCCCAACTCCCTCTGCCGGGCACCAGGCCTCGGCCACCTTCAATCCCAAACGGAACAGGATTTCTTCCAGATGCAAGCAGCCACATGCAGGAAGCCTGGCTTCCCATGGAGGGCCAAAGGCCTGCTACAAACTGACACCAGGCACCTGGGCAGCTGACTTTACTTACCCCTGGAAACAGGCCATCCTTTGTGCCCAACTCCCTCTGCCGGGCACCAGGTCTCGGCCACCTACAATCCCAAACGGAACAGGATTTCTTCCAGATGCAAGCTGCCACAAGCAGGAAGCCTGGCTTCCCATGGAGGGCCAAAGGCCTCCTACAAACTGACATCAGGCACCTGGGCAGCTGACTTTACTTACCCCTAAAAACAGGCCATCCTTTGTTCCCAACTCCCTCTGCCGGGCACCCGGCTTCAGCCACCTACAATCTTGAACGGAACAGGATTTTTTCCAGATCCAAGCTGCCTTGAACAGGAAGACTAGCATCACTTGGGGGGCCATAGGCCTGCAACAAACTGACATCAGGTACCTGGGCAGCTGACTTTACTTACCCCTGGAAACAGGCCATCCTTTGTGCCCAACTCCCTCTGCCGGGCACCTGGCCTCGGCCACCAACAATCCCGAACGGAACAGGATTTCTTCCAGATGCAAGCTGCCACAAACTGGAAGACTTGCTTTCCTTGGAGGTCCAAAGGCCTCCTACAAACTGACACCAGGCAGCTGGGCAGCTGACTTTACTTACCCCTGGAAACAGGCCATCCTTTGTTCCCAACTCCCTCAGCCGGGCACCAGGCCTCGGCCACCTACAATACTAAACGGAACAAGATTTCTTCTAGATGCAATCTGCCACAAACTGGAAGACTACCTTCCCTTAGAGGGCCAAAGGCCTGCTACAAACTGACATCAGGCACCTGGGCAGCTGTCTTTTCTTACCCCGGGAAACAGGCCATCCTTTGTTCCCAACTCCCTCAGCCGGGCAGCAGGCCTCGGCCACCTACAATCCCGAACGGAACAGGACTTCTTCCAGATGCAAGCTTCCACAAACTGGAAGACTTGCTTACCTTGAAGGGCCAAAGGCCTCCTACAAAGTGACATCAGGCACCTGGGCAGCTGACTTTACTTACCCCTGGAAACAGGCCATCATTTGTTCCCAGCTCCCTCTGCCAGGCACCAGGCCTCGGCCACCTACAATCCCAAACGGGACAGGATTTCTTCCAGATGCAAGGTGCCACAAGCTGGAAGCCTGGCTTCCCTTAGCGGGCCAAAGGCCTCCGACAAACTGACATCAGGCACCTGGGCAGCTGACTTTACTCACCCCTGGAAACAGGCCATCCTTTGTTCCCAACTCCCTCTCCAGGGCACCCGGATCCGTGCACATACAATCCCAAACGGAACAGGATTTCTTCCAGATGCAAGCTTCCACAAGCAGGAAGCCTGGCTTCCCATGGAGGGCCAAAGGCCTCTTACAAACTGACATCAGGCACCTGGGCAGCTGACTTTACTTACCTTTAAAAACAGGCCATCCTTTGTTCCCAACTCCCTCTGCCGGGCACCAGGCTTCAGCCACCTACAATCTTGAACGGAACAGGATTTTTTCCAGATGCAAGCTGCCTTGAACAGGAAGACTAGCATCACTTGGGGGGCCATAGGCCTGCAACAAACTGACATCAGGCACCTGCGCAGCTGACTTTACTTACCCCTGGAAACAGGCCATCCTTTGTGCCCAACTCCCTCTGCCGGGCACCTTGCCTCGGCCACCTACAATCCCGAACGGAACAGGATTTCTTCCAGATGCAAGCTGCCACAAACTGAAAGACTACCTTCCCATAGCGGGCCAACGGCCTCTTACAAACTGACATCAGGCACCTGGGCAGCTGACTTTACTTACCCCGGGAAACAGGCCATCGTTTGTGCCCAACTCCCTCTGCCGGGCACCTGGCCTCGGCCACCTACAATCCCGAATGGAAGAGGATTTCTTCCAGATGCAAGCTGCCACAAACTGGAAGACTAGTTTCCCTTGAAGGGCCAAAGGCCTCCTACAAACTGACATCAGGCACCTGGGCAGCTGACTTTACTTACCCCTGGAAACAGGCCATCATTTGTGCCCAACTCCCTCTGCCGGGCACCAGGCCTCGGCCACCTACAATCCCAAACGGAACAGGATTTCTTCCAGATGAAATCTGCCAAAGCTGGAAGCCTGGCTTCCCTTGGAGGGCCAAAGGCCTGCTACAAACTGACATCAGGCACCTGGGCAGCTGACTTTACGTACCCTGGAAACAGGCCATCATTTGTGCCCAACTCCCTCTGCCGGGCACCAGGCCTCGGCCACCTACAATCGGAAACGGAACAGTATTTCTTCCAGATGCAAGCTGCCACAAGCTGGAAGCCAGGCTTCCCATGGTGGAACAATTGCCATCTGCAAACTGACATCAGGCACCTGGGCAGCTGACTTTACTTACCTTTGCAAACAGGCCATCCTTTGTGCCCAACTCCCTCTGCCGGGCACCTGGCCTCGGCCACCTACAATCCCAAACGGAACAGGATTTCTTCCAGATGCAAGCTGCCATAAACTGGAAGACTAGTTTCCCTTGAAGGGCCAATGGCCTCCTACAAACTGACATCAGGCACCAGGGCAGCTGACTTTACTTACCCCTGGAAACAGGCCATCCTTTGTGCCCAACTCCCTCTGCCGGGCACCAGGCCTCGGCCACCTACAATCCCAAACGGAACAGGATTTTTTCCAGATGCAAGGTGCCACAAGCTGGAAGCCTGGCTTCCCTCAGCGGGCCAATGGCCTCCTACAAACTGACATCAGGCACCTGGGCAGCTGACTTTACTTACCCCTGGAAACAGGCCATCCTTTGTGCCCAACTCCCTCTGCCGGGCTCCTGGCCTCGGCCACCTACAATCCCGAACGGAACAGGATTTCTTCCAGATGCAAGCTGCCACAAACTGGAAGACTACCTTCCCTTAGCAAGCCAAAGGCCTGCTACAAACTGACATCAGGCACCTGGGCAGCTGACTTTACTTACCCCTGGAAACAGGCCATCCTTTTGTGCCCAACTCCCTCTGCCGGGCACAAGGCCTCGGCCACCTACAATCCCAAACGGAACAGGATTTCTTAAGGATGCAAGCTGCCACAAGCTGGAACCCTGGCTTCCCTTGGAGGGCCAAAGGCCTCCTACAAACTGACACAAGGCACCTGGGCAGCTGACTTTTCTCACCCTTGGAAACAGGCCATCCTTTGTTCCCAACTCCCTCTGCCGGGCACTCGGCTCCGTGGACCTACAATCCCGAACGGAACAGGATTTCTTCCAGATGCAAGCTGCCACAAGCTGGAAGCCTGGCTTCCCATGGAGGGCCAAAGGCCTCCTACAAACTGACATCAGGCACCTGGGCAGCTGACTTTACTTACCCCTAAAAACAGGCCATCTTTTGTTCCCAACTCCCTCTGCCGGGCACCCGGCTTCAGCCACCTACAATCTTGAACGAAACAGGATTTTTTCCAGATGCAAGCTGCCTTGAACAGGAAGAGTAGCATCACTTGGGGGGCCATAGGCCTGCAACAAACTGACATCAGGCACCTGGGCAGCTGACTTTACTTACCCCTGGAAACCGGCCATCCTTTGTGCCCAACTCCCTCTGCCGGGCACCTGGCCTCGGCCACCTACAATCCCGAACGGAACAGGATTTCTTCCAGATGCAAGCTGCCACAAACTGGAAGACTTGCTTTCCTTGGAGGGCCAAAGGCCTCCTACAAATTGACACCAGGCACCTGGGGAGCTGACTTTACTTACCCCTGGAAACAGGCCATCCTTTGTGCCCAACTCCCTCTGCCGGGCAGCAGGCCTCGGCCACCTACAATCCCGAACGGAACAGGATTTCTTCCAGATGCAAGCTGCCAAAAACTGGAAGACTTGCTTCAATTGGAGGGCCAAAGGCCTCCTACAAACTGACATCAGGCACCTGGGCAGCTGACTTTACTTACCCCTGGAAACAGGCCATCATTTGTGCCCAACTCCCTATGCCGGGCACCAGGCCTCGGTCACCTACAATCTGAAACGGAACAGTATTTCTTCCAGATTCAAGCTGCCAGAAGCTGGAAGCCTGGCTTCCCATGGAGGAACAATTGCCATCTGCAAACTGACATCAGGCACCTGGGCAGCTGACTTTACTTACCCCTGGAAACAGGCCATCCTTTGTTCCCAACTCCCTCTGCCGGGCACTCGGCTCCGAGGACCTACAATCCCGAACGGAACATGATTTCTTCCAGATGCAAGCTGCCACAAGCTGGAAGCCTGGCTTCTCATGGAGGGCCAAAGGCCTTCTACAAACTGACATCAGGCACCTGGGCAGCTGACTTTACTTACCCCTGGAAACAGGCCATCATTTGTGCCCAACTCCCTCTGCCGGGCACCAGGCTTCGGCCACCTACAATCGGAAACGGAACAGTATATCTTCCAGATGCAAGCTGCCGCAAGCTGGAAGCCTTGCTTCCCATGGAGGAACAATTGCCATCTGCAAACTTACATCAGGCACCTGGGCAGCTGACTTTACTTACCCCTGGAAACAGGCCATTCTTTGTGCCCAACTCCCTCTGCCGGGCACCTGGCCTCGGCCACCTACAATCCCGAACGGAACAGGACTTCTTCCTGATGCAAGCTGCCACAAACTGGAAGACTACTTTCCCTTAGCGGGCCAAAGGCCTCCTTCAAACTGACATCAGGCACCTGGGCAGCTGACTTTACTTACCCCTGGAAACAGGCCATCCTTTGTTCCCAACTCCCTCGGCCGGGCACCAGGCCTCGGCCACCTACAATCCCGAACAGAACAGGATTTCTGCCAGATGCAAGCTGCCACAAACTGGAAGACTTGCTTCAATTGGAGGGCCAAAGGCCTCCTACAAACTGACATCAGGCACCTGGGCAGCTGACTTTACTTAGCCCTGGAAACAGGCCATCCATTGTTCCCAACTCCCTCTGCCGGGCATGCGGCTCCGTGGACCTACAATCCCGAACGGAACAGGATTTCTTCCAGATGCAAGCTGCCACAAGCAGGAAGCCTGGCTTCCCATGGAGGGCCAAAGGCCTCCTACAAACTGACATCAGGCACCTGGGCAGCTGACTTTACTTACCCCTAAAAACAGGCCATCCTTTGTTTCCAACTCCCTCTGCCGGGCACCCGGCTTCAGCCACCTACAATCTTGAACGTAACAGGATTTTTTCCAGATGCAAGCTGCCTTGATCAGGAAGACTGGCATCACTTGGGGGGCCATAGGCCTGCAACAAACTGATATCAGGCTCCTGGGCAGCTGACTTTACTTACCCCTGGAAACAGGCCATCCTTTGTGCCCAACTCCCCTTGCCGGGCACCTGGCCTCAGCCACCTACAATCCGAAACGGAACAAGATTTCTTCCAGATGCAAGCTGCCACAAACTGGAAGACTACCTTCCCTTTGCGGGCCAAAGGCCTCCTACAAACTAACATCAGGCACCTGCGCAGCTGACTTTACTTACCCCTGGAAACAGGCCATCCTTTGTGCCCAACTCCCTCTGCCGGGCAGCAGGCCTCGGCCACCTACAATCCCAAACGGAACAGGATTTCTTCCAGATGCAAGCTGCCACAAGCTGGAAGCCTGGCTTCCCTTTGAGGGCCAAAGGCCTCCTACAAACTGACATCAGGCACCTGGGCAGCTGACTTTACTTACCCCTGGAAACAGGCCATCCTTTGATCCCAACTCCCTCTGCCGGGCACTCGGCTCCGTGGACCTACAATACCGAACAGAACAGGATTTCTTCCAGATGCAGGCTGCCACAAGCAGGAAGCCTGGCTTCCCATGGAGGGCCAAAGGCCTCCTACAAACTGACATCAGGCACCTGGGCAGCTGACTTTACTTCCCCCTAAAAACAGGCCATCCTTTGTTCCCAACTCCCTCTGCCGGGCACCCGGCTTCAGCCACCTACAATCTTGAACGGAACAGGATTTTTTCCAGATGCAAGCTGCCTTGAACAGGAAGACTAGCATCACTTGGGGGGCCATAGGCCTGCAACAAACTGACATCAGGCACCTGGGCAGCTGACTTTACTTACCCCTGGAAACAGGCCATCATTTGTGCCCAACTCCCTCGGCCGGGCACCTGGCCTCGGACACCTACAATCCCGAACGGAACAGGATTTCTTCCAGATGCAAGCTGCCACAAACTGGAAGACTTGCTTCCCTTGGAGGGCCAAAGGCCTCCTACAAACTGACATCAGGCACCTGGGCAGGTGACTTTGCTTACCCCTGGAAACAGGCCATCCTTTGTTCCCAACTCCCTCAGCCCAGCACCAGGCCTCGGCCACCTACGATCCTAAACGGAACAGGATTTCTTCCAGATGCAAGCTGCCACAAACTGGAAGACTACCTTCCCTTAGAGGGCCAAAGGCCTGCTACAAACTGACATCAGGCACCTGGGCAGCTGACTTTACTTACCCCTGGAAACAGGCCATCATTTGTGCCAAACTCCCTCTACCGGGCACCCGGATCCGGCCACCTACAATCCCGAACGGAACAGGATTTCTTCCAGATGCAAGCTGCCACAAGCAGGAAGCCTGGCTTCCCATGGAGGGCCAAAGGCCTCCTACAAACTGACATCAGGCACCTGGGCAGCTGACTTTACTTACCCCTGGAAACAGGCCATCCTTTGTGCCCAACTCCCTCTGCCGGGCACCTGGCCTCGACCACCTTCAGTAACGAACGGAACAGGACTTCTTCCAGATGCAAGCTGCCACAAGCAGGAAGCCTGGCTTCCCATGGAGGGCCAAAGGCCTCCTACAAACTGACATCAGGCACCTGGGCAGCTGACTTTACTTACCCCTAAAAACAGGCCATCCTTTGTTCCCAACTCCCTCTGCCGGGCACCCGGCTTCAGCCACCTACAATCTTGAACGGAACAGGATTTTTTCCAGATCCAAGCTGCCTTGAACAGGAAGACTAGCATCACTTGGGGGGCCATAGGCCTGCAACAAACTGACATCAGGTACCTGGGCAGCTGACTTTACTTACCCCTGGAAACAGGCCATCCTTTGTGCCCAACTCCCTCTGCCGGGCACCTGGCCTCGGCCACCAACAATCCCGAACGGAACAGGATTTCTTCCAGATGCAAGCTGCCACAAACTGGAAGACTTGCTTTCCTTGGAGGTCCGAAGGCCTCCTACAAACTGACACCAGGCAGCTGGGCAGCTGACTTTACTTACCCCTGGAAACAGGCCATCCTTTGTTCCCAACTCCCTCAGCCGGGCACCAGGCCTCGGCCACCTACGATACTAAACGGAACAAGATTTCTTCTAGATGCAAGCTGCCACAAACTGGAAGACTACCTTCCCTTAGAGGGCCAAAGGCCTGCTACAAACTGACATCAGGCACCTGGGCAGCTGTCTTTTCTTACCCCGGGAAACAGGCCATCCTTTGTTCCCAACTCCCTCAGCCGGGCAGCAGGCCTCGGCCACCTACAATCCCGAACGGAACAGGACTTCTTCCAGATGCAAGCTTCCACAAACTGGAAGACTTGCTTACCTTGAAGGGCCAAAGGCCTCCTACAAACTGACATCAGGCACCTGGGCAGCTGACTTTACTTACTCCTCGAAACAGGCCATCCTTTGTGCCCAACTCCCTCTGCCGGGCACCTGGCCTCGGCCACCTCCATTCCCGAACGGAAAAGGATTTCTTCCAGATGCAAGCTGCCACAAACTGGAAGACTACCTTCCCTTTGCGGGCCAAAGGCCTCCTACAAACTGACATCAGGCACCTGGGCAGCTGACTTTACTTACCCCTGGAAACAGGCCATCCTTTGTGCCCAACTGCCTCTGCCGGGCAGCAGGCCTCCGCCACCTACAATCCCGAACGGAACAGGATTTCTTCCAGATGCAAGCTGCCACAAGCTGGAAGCCTGGCTTCCCTTGGAGGGCCAAAGGCCTCCTACAAACTGACATCAGGCACCTGGGCAGCTGACTTTACTTACCCCTGGAAACAGGCCATCCTTTGTTCCCAACTCCCTCTGCCGGGCACCCAGCTCCGTGCACCTACAATCCCGAACGGAACAGGATTTCTGCCAGATGCAAGCTGCCACAAGCAGGAAGCCTGGCTTCCCATGGAGCGCCAAAGGCCTCCTACAAACTGACATCAGGCACCTGGGCAGCTGACTTTACTTACCCCTGGAAACAGGCCATCCTTTGTTCCCAACTCCCTCTGCCGGGCACCCGGCTCCGTGCACCTACAATCCCGAACGGAACAGGAATTTTTCCAGATGCAAGCTGCCACAAGCTGGAAGCCTGGCTTCCCTTGGAGGGCCAAAGGCCTCCTACAAACTGACATCAGGCACCTGGGCAGCTGACTTTACTTACCCCTGGAAACAGGCCATCCTTTGTGACACACTCCCTCTGCCGGGCACCTGGCTTCAGCCACCTGCAATCTTGAACGGAACAGGATTTTTTCCAGATGCAAGCTGCCTTGAACAGGAAGACTTGCATCACTTGGGGAGCCATAGGCCTGCAACAAACTGACATCAGGCACCTGGGCAGCTGACTTTACTTACCCCTGGAAACAGGCCATCGTTTTTGCCAAACTCCCTCTGCCGGACACCTGGCCACAGCCACCGACAATCCCGAACGGAACGGGATTTTTTCCAGATGCAAGCTGCCACAAACTGGAAGACTAGCTTCCCTTAGAGGGCCAAAGGCCTCCTACAAACTGACATCAGGTACCTGGGCAGCTGACTTTACTTACCCCTGGAAACAGGCCATCATTTGTGCCCAACTCCCTCTGCCGGGCACCAGGCCTCGGCCACCTACAATCCCGAACGGAACAGGATTTCTTCCAGATGCAAGCTGCCACAAACTGGAAGACTAGTTTCCCTTGGAGGGCCAAAGGCCTCCTACAAACTGACATCAGGCACCTGGGCAGCTGACTTTACTTACCCCTGGAAACAGGCCATCCTTTGTGCCCAACTCTCTCTGCCGGGCACCTGGCCTCGGCCATTTACAATCCCGAACGAAACAGGATTTCTTCGCGATGCAAGCTGCCACAAACTGGAAGACTTGCTTGCCTTGGAGGGCCAAAGGCCTCCTACAAACTGACATCAGGCACCTGGGCAGCTGACTTTACTTACCCCTCTAAACAGGCCATCATTTGTTCCCAACTCCCTCTGCCGGGCACCTGGCCTCGACCACCTTCAATCCCGAACGGAACAGGACTTCTTCCAGATGTAAGCTGCCACAAAGTGGAAGACTACCTTCCCTTTGCGGGCCAAAGGCCTTCTACAAACTGACATCAGGCACCGGGGCAGCTGACTTTACTTACCCCTGGAAACAGGCCATCCTTTGTGCCCAACTGCCTCTGCCGGGCAGCAGGCCTCGGCCACCTACAATTCCAAACGGAACAGGATTTCTTCCAGATGAAAGCTGCCACAAGCTGGATGCCTGGCTTCCCTTGGAGGGCCAAAGGCCTCCTACAAACTGACATCAGGCACCTGGGCAGCTGACTTTACTTACCCCTGGAAACAGGCCATCATTTGTTCCCAACTCCCTCTGCCGGGCACCCGGCTTCGTGCACCTACAATCCCGAACGGAACAGGATTTCTTCCAGATGCAAGCTGCCACAAGCAGGAAGCCTGGCTTCCCATGGAGCGCCAAAGGCCTGCTACAAACTGACATCAGGCACCTGGGCAGCTGACTTTACTTACCCCTGGAAACAGGCCATCTTTTGTTCCCAACTCCCGCAGCAGGGCACCTGGCCTCGGCCACCTACAATCCCGAACAGAACAGAATTACTTCCAGATGGAAGCTGCCACTAGCAGGAAGCCTGGCTTCCGATGGAGGAACAATTACCACCTGCAAACTGACATCAGGCACCTGGGCAGCTGACTTTACTTACCCCTGGAAACAGGCCATCATTTGTGCCCAACTCCCTCTGCCGGGCACCAGGCCTCGGCCACCTACAATCCCGAACGTAACAGGATTTCTTCCAGATGCAAGCTGCCACAAACTGGAAGACTTGCTTGATTTGGAGGGCCAAAGGCCTCCTACAAACTGACATCAGGCACCTGGGCAGATGACTTTACTTACCCCTGGAAACAGGCCATCCTTTGTTCCCAACTCCCTTAGCCGGGCAGCAGGCCTCGGCCACCTACGATCCCAAACGGAACAGGATTTCTTCAAGATGGAAGCTACCACAAGCTGGAAGCCTGGCTGCTCTTGGAGGGCCAAAGGCCTCCTACAAACTGACATCAGGCACCTGGGCAGGTGTCTTTTCTTACCCCTGGAAATAGGCCATCTTTTGTTCCCAACTCCCTCTGCCGGACACCAGGCCTCGGCCACCTACTATCCCGAACGGAACAGGATTTCTTCCAGATGCAAGCTGCCACAAGCAGGAAGCCTGGCTTCCCATGGAGGGCCAAAGGCCTCCTACAAACTGACATCAGGCACCTGGGCAGCTGACTTTACTTACCCCTGGAAACAGGCCATCCTTTGTGCCCAACTCCCTCTGCCGGGCGCCCGGATCCGGCCACCTACAATCCCGAACGGAACAGGATTTCTTAAAGATGCAAGCTGCCACAAGCAGGAAGCCTGGCTTCCCATGGAGGGCCAAAGGCCTCCTACAAACTGACATCAGGCACCTGGGCAGCTGATTTTACTTACCCCTAAAAACAGGCCATCCTTTGTTCCCAACTCCCTCTGCCGGGCACCCAGCTTCAGCAACCTACAATCTTGAACGGAACAGGATTTCTTCCAGATGCAAGCTGCCTTGAACAGGAAGACAAGCATCACTTGGAGGGCCATAGGCCTCCTACAAACTGACATCAGGCACCTGGGCAGCTGACTTTACTTACCCCTGAAAACAGGCCATCCTTTGTGCCCTACTCCCTCTGCCGGGCACCTGGCCTCGGCCACCTATGATACCGAACGGAACAGGATTTCTTCCAGATGCAAGCTGCCACAAACTGGAAGACTAGTTTCCCTTGGAGGGCCAAAGGCCTGCTACAAACTGACATCAGGCACCTGGGCAGCTGACTTTACTTACCCCTGGAAACAGGCCATCCTTTGTTCCCAACTCCCTCAGTCGGGCACCAGGCCTCGGCCACCTACGATCCTAAACGGAACAGGATTTCTTCCAGATGCAAGCTGCCACAAACTAGAAGACTAGTTTCCCTTGGAGGGCCAAAGGCCTGCTACAAACTGACATCAGGCACCTGGGCAGCTGACTTTACTTACCCCTGGAAACAGGCCATCCTTTGTTCCCAACTCCCTCAGTCGGGCACCAGGCCTCGGCCACCTACGATCCTAAACGGAACAAGATTTCTTCCAGATGCAAGCGGCCACAAACTGGAAGACTACCTTCCCTTAGTGGGCCAAAGGCCTGCTACAAACTGACATCAGGCACCTGGGCAGGTGTCTTTTCTTACCCCTGGAAATAGGCCATCTTTTGTGGCCAACTCCCTCTGCCGGACACCAGGCCTCGGCCACCTACTATCCCGAACGGAACAGGATTTCTTCCAGATGCAAGCTGCCACAAGCAGGAAGCCTGGCTACCCATGGAGAGCCAAAGGCCTCCTAAAAACTGACATCAGGCACCTGGGCAGCTGACTTTACTTACCCCTGGAAACAGGCCATCCTTTGTTCCCAACTCCCTACGCCGGGCACCTGGCCTCGGCCACCTACAATCCCGAACGGAACAGGATTTCTTCCTGATGCAAGCTGCCACAAACTGGAAGACTACCTTCCCTTAGCGGGCCAAAGGCCTGCTACAAACTGACATCAGGCACCTGGGCAGCTGACTTTACTTACCTCTGGAAACTGGCCATCCTTTGTGCCCAACTCCCTCTGCCGGGCACCCGGGATCGGCCACCTACAATCCCAAACGGAACAGGATTTCTTCCAGATGCAAGCTGCCACAAGCAGGAAGCCCGGCTTCCCTTGGAGGGCCAAAGGCCTCCTACAAACTGACATCAGGCACCTGGGCAGCTGACTTTACTTACCCCTGGAAACAGGCCATCCTTTGTGCCCAACTCCCTCTGCCGGGCACCAGGCCTCGGCCACCTACAATCCCGAACGGAACAGGATTTCTTCCAGATGCAAGCTGCCACAACCTGGAAGACTTGCTTCCCCTGGAGGGCCAAAGGCCTCCTACAAACTGACATCAGGCACCTGGGCAGCTGACTTTACTTACCTCTGGAAACTCGCCATCCTTTGTGCCCAACTCCCTCTGCCGGGCACCCGGGATCGGCCACCTACAATCCCAAACGGAACAGGATTTCTTCCAGATGCAAGCTGCCGCAAGCTGGAAGCCTGGCTTCCCTTGGAGGGCCAAAGGCCTCCTACAAACTGACATCAGGCACCTGGGCAGCTGACTTTACTTACCCCTGGAAACAGGCCATTCTTTGTGCCCAACTCCCTCTGCCGGCCACCAGGCCTCGGCCACCTACAATCCCGAACGGAACAGGATTTCTTCCAGATGCAAGCTGCCACAAGCTGGAAGACTTGCTTCCCCTGGAGGGCCAAAGGCCTGCTACAAACTGACATCAGGCACCTGGGCAGCTGACTTTACTTACCCCTGGAAACAGGCCATCCTTTGTTCCCAACTCCCTCAGTCGGGCACCAGGCCTCGGCCACCTACGATCCTAAACGGAACAAGATTTCTTCCAGATGCAAGCGGCCACAAACTGGAAGACTACCTTCCCTTAGAGGGCCAAAGGCCTGCTACAAACTGACATCAGGCACCTGGGCAGGTGTCTTTTCTTACCCCTGGAAATAGGCCATCTTTTGTGCCCAACTCCCTCTGCCGGACACCAGGCCTCGGCCACCTACTATCCCGAACGGAACAGGATTTCTTCCAGATGCAAGCTGCCACAAGCAGGAAGCCTGGCTTCCCATGGAGGGCCAAAGGCCTCCTACAAACTGACATCAGGCACCTGGGCAGCTGACTTTACTTACCCCTGGAAACAGGCCATCCTTTGTTCCCAACTCCCTCCGCTGGGCACCTGGCCTCGGCCACCTACAATCCCGAACGGAACAGGATTTCTTCCAGATGCAAGCTGCCACAAACTGGAAGACTACCTTCCCTTAGCGGGCCAAAGGCCTGCTACAAACTGACATCAGGCACCTGGGCAGCTGACTTTACTTACCTCTGGAAACTGGCCATCCTTTGTGCCCAACTCCCTCTGCCGGGCACCCGGGATCGGCCACCTACAATCCCAAAAGGAACAGGATTTCTTCCAGATGCAAGCTGCCACAAGCAGGAAGCCCGGCTTCTCTTGGAGGGCCAAAGGCCTCCTACAAACTGACATCAGGCACCCGGGCAGCTGACTTTAATTACCCCTGGAAACAGGCCATCCTTTGATCCCAACTCCCTCTGCCGGGCACTCGGCTCCGTGCACCTACAATCCCGAACGGAACAGGATTTCTTCCAGAGGCAAGCTGCCACAAGCAGGAAGCCTGGCTTTTCATGGAGGGCCTAAGGCCTCCTACAAAGGGACATCAGGCACCTGGGCAGCTGACTTTACTTCCCCCTGGAAACAGGCCATCCTTTGTTTCCAACTCCCTCTGCCGGGCACCTGGCTTCAGCCACCTACAATCTTGAACGGAACAGGATTTTTTCCAGATGCAAGCTGCCTTGGACAGGAAGACTAGCCTCACTTGCTGGGCCATAGGCCTGCAACAAACTGACATCAGGCACCTGGGCAGCTGACTTTACTTACCCCTGGAAACAGGCCATCCTTTGTGCCCAACTCCCTCTGCCGGGCACCAGGCCTCGGCCACCTACAATCCCGAACGGAACAGGACTTCTTCCAGATGCAAGCTGCCGCAAACTGGAAGACTTGCTTTCCTTGGAAGGCAAAAGGCCTCCTACAAACTGACACCAGGCACCTGGGCAGCTGACTTTACTTACCCCTGGAAACAGGCCATCCTTTGTTCCCAACTCCCTCTGCCGGGCACCAGGCCTCGGCCACCTACGATCCTAAACGGAACAGGATTTCTTCCAGATGCAAGCTGCCAAAACTGGATGACTCCCTTCCCTTAGAGGGCCAAAGGCCGGCTACAAACTGACATCAGGCACCTGGGCAGCTTGTCATTTCTTACCCCTGGAAACAGGCCATCATTTGTGCCAAACTCCCTCTGCCGGGCAGCAGGCCTCGGCCACCTACAATCCCGAACGGAACAGCATTTTTTCCAGACGCAAGCTGCCACAAGCAGGAAGCCAGGCTTCCCATGGAGGGCCAAAGGCCTCCTACAAACTGACATCAGGCACCTGGGCAGCTGACTTTACTTACCCCTGGAAACAGGCCATCCTTTGTGCCCAACTCCCTCTGCCGGGCACCTGGCCTCGGCCACCTTCAATCCCGAGCGGAACAGGATTTCTTCCAGATGCAAGCTTCTACAAACTGGAAGACTTGCTTCCCTTGGAGGGCCAAAGGCCTCTTACAAACTGACACAAGGCACCTGGGCAGCTGACTTTACTTACCCCCTGGAAACAGGCCATCCTTTGTGCCCAACTCCCTCTGCCGGGCACCTGGCCTCGGCCACCTACAATCCCGAACGGAACAGGATTTCTTCCAGATGCAAGCTGCCACAAACTGGAAGACTTGCTTCCCTTGGAGGTCCAAAGGCCTCCTACAAACTGACACCAGGCACCTGGGCAGCTGACTTTACTTACCTCTGGAAACAGGCCATCCTTTTTTCCCAACTCCCTCAGCAGGGCACCTGGCTCCGGCCACCTACAATCCCGAGCGAAACAGCATTTCTTCCAGATGCAAGCTGCCACAAGCAGGAAGCCTGGCTTCCCATGGAGGGCCAAAGGCCTCCTACAAAGTGACATAAGCACCTGGGCAGCTGACTTTACTTACCCCTGGAAACAGGCCATCCTTTGTACCTAACTCCCTCAGCAGGGCACCAGGCCTCGGCCACCTACAATCCCAAACAGAACAGGATTTCTTCCAGATGCAAGCTGCCACAAGCTGGAAGCCTGGCTTCTCATGGAGGGCCAAAGGCCTCCTACAAACTGACATCAGGCACCTGGGCAGCTGACTTTACGTACCCCTGGAAACAGGCCATCCGTTGTTCCCAACGCCCGCTGCCGGGAACCCGGCTCCGTGCACCTACAATCCCGAACGGAACAGGATTTCTTCCAGATGCAAGCTGCCACAAGCAGGAAGCCTGGCTTCCCATGGAGGGCCAAAGGCCTCCTACAAACTGACATCAGGCACCTGGGCAGCTGACTTTACTTCCCTAAAAACAGGCCATCCTTTGTTCCCAAATCCCTCTGCCGGGCACCTGGCTTCAGCCACCTACAATCTTGAACGGAACAGGATTTCTTCCAGATGCAAGCTGCCACAAACTGGAAGACTACCTTCCCATGGAGGGCCAAAGGCCTCCTACAAACTGACATCAGGCACCTGGGTACATGACTTTACTTACCTCTGGAAACAGGCCATCCTTTGTTCCCAACTCCCTCAGCCGCGCACCAGGCCTCGGCCACCTACGATCCTAAACGGAACAGGATTTCTTCCAGATGCAAGCTGCCACAAACTGGAAGACTACCTTCCCTTAGAGGGCCAAAGGCCTGCTACAAACTTACATCAGGGACCTGGGCAGCTGACTTTACTTACCCCTGGAAACAGGCCATCCTTTGTGCCCAACTCCCTCTGCCGGGAACCAGGCCTCAGCCACCTACAATCCCGAACGGAACAGGATTTCTGCCAGATGCAAGCTGCCACAAGCAGGAAGCCTGGCTTCCCATGGAGGGCCAAAGGCCTCCTACAAACTGACATCAGGCACCTGGGCAGCTGACTTTACTTACCCCTGGAAACAGGCCATCCTTTGTGCCCAACTCCCTCTGCCGGGCACCTGGCCTCGGCCACCTACAGTCCCGAACGGAACAGGACTTCTTCCAGATGCATGCTGCCACGAACTGGAAGAGTAGCTTCCCTTGGAGGGCCAAAGGCCTGCTAATAATTGACATCAGGCACCTGGGCAGCTGACTTTACTTACTCCTGGAAACAGGCCATCCTTTGTTCCCAACTCCCTCTGCCGGGCACCCGGCTCCGTGCACGTATAATCCCGAACGGAACAGGATTTCTTCCAGATGCAAGCTGCCACAAGCAGGAAGCCTGGCTTCCCATGGAGGGCCAAAGGCCTCCTACAAGCTGACATCAGGCACCTGGGCAGCTGACTTTACTTACCCCTAAAAACAGGCCATCCTTTGTTCCCAAATCCCTCTGCCGGGCACCTGGCTTCAGCCACCTACAATCTTGAACGGAACAGGATTTCTTCCAGATGCAAGCTGCCACAAACTGGAAGACTACCTTCCCATGGAGGGCCAAAGGCCTCCTACAAACTGACATCAGGCACCTGGGTACATGACTTTACTTACCTCTGGAAACAGTCCATCCTTTGTTCCCAACTCCCTCAGCCGGGCACCAGGCCTCGGCCACCTACGATCCTAAACGGAACAGGATTTCTTCCAGATGCAAGCTGCCACAAACTGGAAGACTACCTTCCCTTAGAGGGCCAAAGGCCTGCTACAAACTTACATCAGGGACCTGGGCAGCTGACTTTACTTACCCCTGGAAACAGGCCATCCTTTGTGCCCAACTCCCTCTGCCGGGAACCAGGCCTCAGCCACCTACAATCCCGAACGGAACAGGATTTCTGCCAGATGCAAGCTGCCACAAGCAGGAAGCCTGGCTTCCCATGGAGGGCCAAAGGCCTCCTACAAACTGACATCAGGCACCTGGGCAGCTGACTTTACTTACCCCTTGAAACAGGCCATCCTTTGTGCCAACTCCCTCTGCCGGGCACCTGGCCTCGGCCACCTACAGTCCCGAACGGAACAGGACTTCTTCCAGATGCATGCTACCACGAACTGGAAGAGTAGCTTCCCTTGGAGGGCCAAAGGCCTGCTAATAATTGACATCAGGCACCTGGGCAGCTGACTTTACTTACTCCTGGAAACAGGCCATCCTTTGTTCCCAACTCCCTCTGCCGGGCACCCGGCTCCGTGCACGTATAATCCCGAACGGAACAGGATTTCTTCCAGATGCAAGCTGCCACAAGCAGGAAGCCTGGCTTCCCATGGAGGGCCAAAGGCCTCCTAGCAAACTGACATCAGGCACCTGGGCAGCTGACTTTACTTACCTCTAAATACAGGCCATCCTTTGTTCCCAACTCCCTCTGCCGGGCACCCGTCTTCAGCCACCTACAATCTTGAACGGAACAGGATTTTTTCCAGATGCAAGCTGCCTTGAACAGGAAGACTAGCATCACTTGGGGGGCCATAGGCCCGCAACAAACTGACATCAGGCACCTGGGCAGCTGACTTTATTTACCCCTGGAAACAGGCCATCCTTTGTTCCCAACTCCCTCTGCCGGGCACCTGGCCTCGGCCACCTACAATCCCGGACGGAACAGGATTTCTTCCAGATGCAAGCTGCCACAAGCAGGAAGCCTGGCTTCCCATGGAGGGCCAAAGGCCTCCTACAAAGTGACATCAGGCACCTGGGCAGCTGACTTTACTTACCCCTGGAAACAGGCCATCCTTTGTACCCAACTCCCTCAGCAGGACACCTGGCTCCGGCCACCTACAATCCCGAACGGAACAGGATTTCTTCCAGATGCAAGCTGCCACAAGCAGGAAGCCTGGCTTCCCATGGAGGAACAATTGCCACCTGCAAACTGACATCAGGCACCTGGGCAGCTGACTTTACTTACCCCTGGAAACAGGCCATCCTTTGTGCCCAACTCCCTCTGCCGGGCACCAGGCCTCGGCCACCTACAATCCCAAACAGAACAGGATTTCTTCCAGATGCAAGCTGCCACAAGCTGGAAGCCTGGCTTCTCATGGAGGGCCAAAGGCCTCCTACAAACTGACATCAGGCACCTGGGCAGCTGAGTTTACTTACCCCTGGAAACAGGCCATCCTTTGTTCCCAACGCCCGCTGCCGGGAACCCGGCTTCGTGCACCTACAATCCCGAACGGAACAGGATTTCTGCCAGATGCAAGCTGCCACAAGCAGGAAGCCTGGCTTCCCATGGAGGGCCAAAGGCCTCCTACAAACTGACATCAGGCACCTGGGCAGCTGACTTTACTTACCCCTAAAAACAGGCCATCCTTTGTTCCCAACTCCCTCAGCCGGGCATCCGGCTTCAGCCACCTACAATCTTGAACCGAACAGGATTTTTTCAAGATGCAAGCTGCCTTGAACAGGAAGACTAGCATCACTTGGGGGGCCGATAGGCCTGCAACAAACTGACATCAGGCACCTGGGCAGCTGACTTTACTTACCCCTGGAAACAGGCCATCATTTGTGTCCAACTCCCTCTGCCGGGCACCAGGCGTCGGCCACCTACAATCCCGAACGAAACAGGATTTCTTCCAGATGCAAGGTGCCACAAACTGGAAGACTAGTTTCCCATGGAGGGTTAAAGGCCTACTACAAACTGACATCAGGCACCTGGGCAGCTGACTTTATTTACCCCTGGAAACAGGCCATCTTTTGTGCCCAACTCCCTCTGCCGGGCACCAGGCCTCGGCCACCTACAATCCGAAACGGAACAGGATTTCTTCCAGATGCAAGCTGCCACAAGCTGGAAGCCTGGCTTCCCTTGGAGAGCCAAAGGCCTCCTACAAACTGACATCAGGCACCTGGGCAGGTGAGTTTATTTACCCCTGGAAACAGGCCATCATTTGTGCCCAACTCTCTCATCAGGGCACCTGGCCTCGGCCACCTACAATCCCAAACGGAACAGGATTTCTTCCAGATGCAAGCTGCCACAAGCAGGAAGCCTGGCTTCCCATGGAGGAACAATTGCCACCTGCAAACTGACATCAGGCACCTGGGCAGCTGACTTTACTTACCCCTGGATACAGGCCATCCTTTGTGCCCAACTCCCTCTGCCGGGCACCAGGCCTCGGCCACCTACAATCCCGAACGGAACAGGATTTCTTCCAGATGCAAGCTGCCACAAGCAGGAAGCCTGGCTTCCCATGGAGGGCCAAAGGCCTCCTACAAAGTGACATCAGGCACCTGGGCAGCTGACTTTACTTACCCCTGGAAACAGGCCATCATTTGTGTCCAACTCCCTCGGCCGGGCACCAGGCGTCGGCCACCTACAATCCCGAACGAAAACAGGATTTCTTCCAGATGCAAGGTGCCACAAACAGGAAGACTACCTTCCCATGGAGGGCCAAAGGCCTCCTGCAGACTGACATCAGGCACCTGGGCAGGTGACTTTACTTACCCCTGGAAACAGGCCATCGTTTGTGCCAAACTCCCTCTGCCGGGCACCTGGCCTTGGCCATCTACAATCCCGAACGGAACAGGATTTCTTCCAGACGCAAGCTGCCACAAAACGGAAGACTAGCTTCCCATGGAGAGCCAAAGGCCTACTACAAACTGACATCAGGCACCTGGGCAGGTGACTTTATTTACCCCTGGAAACAGGCCATCCTTTGTGCCCAACTCCCTCTGCCGGGCACCAGGCCTCGGCCAACTACAATCCGAAACGGAACAGGATTTCTTCCAGATGCAAGCTGCCACAAGCAGGAAGCCTGGCTTCCATTGGAGAGCCAAAGGCCTACTACAAACTGACATCAGGCACCTGGGCAGCTGAGTTTATTTACCCCTGGAAACAGGCCATCCTTTGTACCCAACTCCCTCAGCAGGGCACATGGCTCCGGCCACCTACAATCCCGAACGGAACAGGATTTCTTCCAGATGCAAGCTGCCACAAGCAGGAAGCCTGGCTTCCCATGGAGGAACAATTGCCACCTGCAAACTGACATCAGGCACCTGGGCAGCTGACTTTACTTACCCTTGGATACAGGCCATCCTTTGTGCCCAACTCCCTCTGCCGGGCAACAGGCCTCGGCCACCTACAATCCCGAACGGAACAGGATTTCTTCCAGATGCAAGCTGCCACAAGCAGGAAGCCTGGCTTCCCTTGGAGGGCCAAAGGCCTCCTACAAACTGACATCAGGCACCTGGGCAGATGACTTTACTTACCTCTGGAAACAGGCCATCCTTTGTTCCCAACTCCCTCAGCCGGGCACCAGGCCTCGGCCACCTACGATCCTAAACGGAACAGGATTTCTTCCAGATGCAAGCTGCCACAAACTGGAAGACTACCTTCCCTTATAGGGCCAAAGGCCTGCTACAAACTGACATCAGGCACCTGGGCAGCTGACTTTACTTACCCCTGGAAACAGGCCATCCTTTGTGCCCAACTTCCTCTGCCGGAACCAGGCCTCAGCCACCTACAATCCCGAACGGAACGAAAAATCTGCCAGATGCAAGCTGCCACAAGCAGGAAGCCAGGCTTCCCATGGAGGGCCAAAGGCGTCCTACAAACTGACATCAGGCACCTGGGCAGCTGACTTTACTAACCTCTGGAAACAGGCCATCCTTTGTTCCCAACACACTCTGCCGGGCACCTGGCCTCGGCCACCTACAATCCCGAATGGAACAGGACTTCTTCCAGATGCATGCTGCCACGAACTGGAAGCCTGGCTTCCCTTGGAGGGCCAAAGGCCTCCTACAAACTGACATCAGGCACCTGGGCAGCTGACTTTACTTACCCCTGGAAACAGGCCATCCTAGGTTCCCAACTCCCTGTGCCGGGCACCTGGCCTCGGCCACCTACAATCCCGAACGGAACAGGATTTCTTCCAGATGCAAGCTGTCACAAACTGGAAGACTACCTTCCCTTAGCAGGCCAAAGGCCTTCTACAAACTGACATCAGGCACCCGGGCAGCTGACTTTACTTACCCCTGGAAACAGGCCATCCTTTGTGCCCAACTCCCTCTGCCGGGCACCAGGCCTCGGCCACCTACAATCGCAAACGGAACAGGATTTCTTCCAGATGCAAGCTGCCACAAGCTGGAAGCCTGGCTTCCCTTGGAGGGCCAAAGGCCTCCTACAAACTGACATCAGGCACCTGGGCAGCTGACTTTACTTACCCCTGGAAACAGGCCATCCTTTGTGCCCAACTCCCTCTGCCGGGCACCAGGCCTCAGCCACCTACAATCCCAAACGGAACAGGATTTCTTCCAGATGCAAGCTGCCACAAGCAGGAAGCCTGGCTTCCCATGGAGGGCCAAAGGCCTCCTACAAACTGACATCAGGCATCTGGGCAGCTGACTTTACTTTCCTCAGGAAACAGGCCATCATTTGTGCCCAACTCCACTGCCGGGCACCCGGCTCCGTGCACCTATAATCCCGAACGGAACAGGATTTCTTCCAGATGCAAGCTGCCACAAGCTGGAAGCCTGGCTTCCCATGGAGGGCCAAAGGCCTCCTACAAACTGACATCAGGCACCTGGGCAGCTGACTTTACTTACCCCTGGAAACAGGCCATCATTTGTGCCCAACTCCCTCTGCCGGGCACCTGGCCTCGGCCACCTACAATCCCGAATGGAACAGCATTTCTTCCAGATGGAAGCAGCCACAAACTGGAAGACTAGCTTCCCTTAGAGGGCCAAAGGCCTCCTACAAACTGACATCAGGCACCTGGGCAGCTGACTTTACTTACCCCTGGAAACAGGCCATTCTTTGTGCCCAACTTCCTCTGCCGGGAACCAGGCCTCAGCCACCTACAATCCCGAACGTAACAGGATTTCTGCCAGATGCAAGCTGCCACAAGCAGGAAGCCTGGCTTCCCATGGAGGGCCAAAGGCCTCCTACAAACTGACATCAGGCACCTGGGCAGCTGACTTTACTTACCCCTGGATACAGGCCATCCTTTGTTCCCCACTCCGTCTGCCGGGCACCCGGCTTCAGCCACCTAAAATCTTGAACGGAACAGGACTTCTTCCAGATGCATGCTGCCACGAACTGGAAGACGAGCTTCCCTTGGGGGGCCATAGGCCTGCAACAAACTGACATCAGGCACCTGGGCAGCTGACTTTACTTACCCCTGGAAACAGGCCATCATCTGTTCCCAACTCCCTCTGCCGGGCACCTGGCCTCGGCCACCTACAATCCCGAACGGAACAGGATTTCTTCCAGATGCAAGCTGCCACAAACTGGAAGACTTGCTTCCCATGGAGGGCCAAAGGCCTCCTACAAACTGTCATCAGGCACCTGGGCAGCTGACTTTACTTACCCCTGGAAACAGGCCATCATTTGTGCCCAACTCCCTCAGCCGGGCACCAGGCCTCGGGCACCTACGATCCCTAACGGAACAGGATTTCTTCCACATGCAAGCTACCACAAACTGGAAGACTACCTTCCCTTAGAGGGCCAAAGGCCTCCTACAAACTGACACCAGGCACCTGGGCAGCTAACTTTACTTACCCCTGGAAACAGGCCATCCTTTCTGCCCAACTCCCTCTGCCGGGCACCAGGCCTCAGCCACCTACAATCCCAAACGGAACAGGATTGCTTCCAGATGCAGGCTGCCACAAGTTGGAAGCCTGGTTTCCCTTGGAGAGCCAAAGGTCTACTACAAACAGACATGAGGCACCTGGGCAGCTGAGTTTATTTACCCCTGGAAACAGGCCATCCTTTGTACCCAACTCCCTCAGCAGCGTACCTGGCGCCGGCCACCTACAATCCCGAACGGAACAGGATTTCTTCCAGATGCAAGCTGCCACAAGCAGGAAGCCTGGCTTCCCATGGAGGAACAATTGCCACCTGCAAACTGACATCAGGCACCTGGGCAGCTGACTTTACTTACCCCTGGATACAGGCCATCCTTTGTGCCCAACTCCCTCTGCCGGGCACCAGGCCTCGGCACCTACAATCCCGAACGGAACAGGATTTCTTCCAGACGCAAGCTGCCACAAGCAGGAAGCCTGGCTTCCCATGGAGGGCCAAAGGCCTCCTACAAAGTGACATCAGGCACCTGGGCAGCTGACTTTACTTACCCCTGGAAACAGGCCATCATTTGTGTCCAACTCCCTCTGCCGGGCACCAGGCGTCGGCCACCTACAATCCCGAACGAAACAGGATTTCTTCCAGATGCAAGGTGCCACAAACAGGAAGACTACCTTCCCATGGAGGGCCAAAGGCCTCCTGCAGACTGACATCAGGCACCTGGGCAGGTGACTTTACTTACCCCTGGAAACAGGCCATCGTTTGTGCCAAACTCCCTCTGCCGGGCACCTGGCCTTGGCCATCTACAATCCCGAACGGAACAGGATTTCTTCCAGATGCAAGCTGCCACAAAACGGAAGACTAGCTTCCCATGGAGAGCCAAAGGCCTCCTACAAACTGACATCAGGCACCTGGGCAGCTGACTTTATTTACCCCTGGAAACAGGCCATCCTTTGTGCCCAACTCCCTCTGCCGGGCACCAGGCCTCGGCCAACTACAATCCGAAACGGAACAGGATTTCTTCCAGATGCAAGCTGCCACAAGCAGGAAGCCTGGCTTCCCTTGGAGAGCCAAAGGCCTACTACAAACTGACATCAGGCACCTGGGCAGCTGAGTTTATTTACCCCTGGAAACAGGCCATCCTTTGTACCCAACTCCCTCAGCAGGGCACATGGCTCCGGCCACCTACAATCCCGAACGGAACAGGATTTCTTCCAGATGCAAGCTGCCACAAGCAGGAAGCCTGGCTTCCCATGGAGGAACAATTGCCACCTGCAAACTGACATCAGGCACCTGGGCAGCTGACTTTACTTACCCTTGGATACAGGCCATCCTTTGTGCCCAACTCCCTCTGCCGGGCAACAGGCCTCGGCCACCTACAATCCCGAACGGAACAGGATTTCTTCCAGATGCAAGCTGCCACAAGCAGGAAGCCTGGCTTCCCTTGGAGGGCCAAAGGCCTCCTACAAACTGACATCAGGCACCTGGGCAGATGACTTTACTTACCTCTGGAAACAGGCCATCCTTTGTTCCCAACTCCCTCAGCCGGGCACCAGGCCTCGGCCACCTACGATCCTAAACGGAACAGGATTTCTTCCAGATGCAAGCTGCCACAAACTGGAAGACTACCTTCCCTTATAGGGCCAAAGGCCTGCTACAAACTTACATCAGGCACCTGGGCAGCTGACTTTACTTTCCTCAGGAAACAGGCCATCATTTGTGCCCAACTCCCACTGCCGGGCACCCGGCTCCGTGCACCTATAATCCCGAACGGAACAGGATTTCTTCCAGATGCAAGCTGCCACAAGCTGGAAGCCTGGCTTCCCATGGAGGGCCAAAGGCCTCCTACAAACTGACATCAGGCACCTGGGCAGCTGACTTTACTTACCCCTGGAAACAGGCCATCCTTTGTGCCCAACTCCCTCTGCCGGGCACCAGGCCTCGGCCACCTACAATCCCGAATGGAACAGCATTTCTTCCAGATGGAAGCAGCCACAAACTGGAAGACTAGCTTCCCTTAGAGGGCCAAAGGCCTCCTACAAACTGACATCAGGCACCTGGGCAGCTGACTTTACTTACCCCTGGAAACAGGCCATTCTTTGTGCCCAACTTCCTCTGCCGGGAACCAGGCCTCAGCCACCTACAATCCCGAACGTAACAGGATTTCTGCCAGATGCAAGCTGCCACAAGCAGGAAGCCTGGCTTCCCATGGAGGGCCAAAGGCCTCCTACAAACTGACATCAGGCACCTGGGCAGCTGACTTTACTTACCCCTAAAAACAGGCCATCCTTTGTTCCCCACTCCGTCAGCCGGGCACCCGGCTTCAGCCACCTAAAATCTTGAACGGAACAGGACTTCTTCCAGATGCATGCTGCCACGAACTGGAAGACGAGCTTCCCTTGGGGGGCCATAGGCCTGCAACAAACTGACATCAGGCACCTGGGCAGCTGACTTTACTTACCCCTGGAAACAGGCCATCATCTGTTCCCAACTCCCTCTGCCGGGCACCAGGCCTCGGCCACTTACAATCCCGAACGGAACAGGATTTCTTCCAGATGCAAGCTGCCACAAACTGGAAGACTTGCTTCCCATGGAGGGCCAAAGGCCTCCTACAAACTGTCATCAGGCACCTGGGCAGCTGACTTTACTTACCCCTGGAAACAGGCCATCATTTGTGCCCAACTCCCTCAGCCGGGCACCAGGCCTCGGGCACCTACGATCCTTAACGGAACAGGATTTCTTCCACATGCAAGCTACCACAAACTGGAAGACTACCTTCCCTTAGAGGGCCAAAGGCCTCCTACAAACTGACACCAGGCTCCTGGGAAGCTAACTTTACTTACCCCTGGAAACAGGCCATCCTTTCTGCCCAACTTCCTCTGCCGGGCACCAGGCCTCAGCCACCTACAATCCCAAACGGAACAGGATTGCTTCCAGATGCAGGCTGCCACAAGTTGGAAGCCTGGTTTCCCTTGGAGAGCCAAAGGTCTACTACAAACAGACATGAGGCACCTGGGCAGCTGAGTTTATTTACCCCTGGAAACAGGCCATCCTTTGTACCCAACTCCCTCAGCAGCGTACCTGGCTCCGGCCACCTACAATCCCGAACGGAACAGGATTTCTTCCAGATGCAAGGTGCCACAAACAGGAAGACTACCTTCCCATGGAGGGCCAAAGGCCTCCTGCAGACTGACATCAGGCACCTGGGCAGGTGACTTTACTTACCCCTGGAAACAGGCCATCGTTTGTGCCAAACTCCCTCTGCCGGGCACCTGGCCTTGGCCATCTACAATCCCGAACGGAACAGGATTTCTTCCAGATGCAAGCTACCACAAAACGGAAGACTAGCTTCCCATGGAGAGCCAAAGGCCTACTACAAACTGACATCAGGCACCTGGGCAGCTGACTTTATTTACCCCTGGAAACAGGCCATCCTTTGTGCCCAACTCCCTCTGCCGGGCACCAGGCCTCGGCCAACTACAATCCGAAACGGAACAGGATTTCTTCCAGATGCAAGCTGCCACAAGCTGGAAGCCTGGCTTCCCTTGGAGAGCCAAAGGCCTACTACAAACTGACATCAGGCACCTGGGCAGCTGAGTTTATTTACCCCTGGAAATAGGCCATCATTTGTGCCCAACTCCCTCATCAGGGCACCTGGCTCCGGCCACCTACAATCCCGAACGGAACACGATTTCTTCAAGATGCAAGCTGCCACAAGCAGGAAGCCTGGCTTCCCATGGAGGAACAATTGCCACCTGCAAACTGACATCAGGCACCTGGGCAACTGACTTTACTTACCCCTGGAAACAGGCCATCCTTTGTGCTCAACTCCCTCTGCCGGGCACCTGGCTTCAGCCACCTACAATCTTGAACGGAACAGGATTTTTTCAAGATTCAAGCTGCCTTGAACAGGAAGACTAGCATCACTTGGGGGGCCATAGGCCTGTAACAAACTGACATCAGGCACCTGGGCAGCTGACTTTACTTACCCCTGGAAACAGGCCATCCTTTGTGCCCAACTCCCTCTGCCGGGCACCAGGCCTCGGCCACCTACAATCCTGAACGGAACAGGATTTCTTCCAGATGCAAGCTGCCACAAACTGGAAGACTTGCTTCCCTTGGAGGGCCAAAGGCCTCCTACAAACTGACATCAGGCACCTGGGCAGCTGACTTTACTTATCCCTGGAAACAGGCCATCATTTGTGCCCAACTCCCTCTGCCGGGCACCTGGCCTCGGCCACCTACGATCCTAAACGGAACAGGATTTCTTCCAGATGCAAGCTGCCACAAACTGAAAGTCTACCTTCCCTTAGAGCGCCAAAGGCCTGCTACAAACTTACATCAGGCACCTGGGCAGCTGACTTTACTTACCCCTGGAAACAGGCCATCCTTTGTGCCCAACTCCCTCTGCCGGGAACCAGGCCTCAGCCACCTACAATCCCGAACGGAACAGTATTTCTGCCAGATGCAAGCTGCCACAAGCAGGAAGCCTGGCTTCCCATGGAGGGCCAAAGGCCTCCTACAAACTGACATCAGGCACCTGGGCAGCTGACTTTACTTACCCCTGGAAACAGGCCATCCTTTGTGCCCAACTCCCTCTGCCGGGCACCTGGCCTCGGCCACCTACAATCCCGAACGAAACAGCATTTCTTCCAGATGCAAGCTGACACAAGCTGGAAGCCTGGCTTCCCATGGAGGGCCAAAGGCCTGCTACAAACTGACATCAGACACCTGGGCAGCTGACTTTACTAACCCCTGGAAAGAGGCCATCATTTGTGCCCAACTACCTCAGCCGGGCACCTGGCCTCGACCACCTTCAATCCCGAACGGAACAGGACTTCTTCCAGATGCAAGCTGCCACAAACTGGAAGACTACCTTCCCTTTGCAGGCCAAAGGCCTCTTACAAACTGACATCAGGCACCTGGGCAGCTGACTTTACCTACCCCAGGAAACAGGCCATCCTTTGTTTCCAACTCCCTCTGCCGGGAAGCAGGCCTCGGCCACCTACAATCTTAAACGGAACAGGATTTCTTCCAGATGAAAGCTGCCACAAGCTGGAAGCCTGGCTTCCCTTGGAGGGCCAAAGGCCTCCTACAAAGTGACATCAGGCACCTGGGCAGCTGACTTTACTTACCCCTGGAAACAGGCCATCCTTTGTTCCCAACTCCCTCTGCCGGGCACCCGGCTCCGTGCACCTACAATCCCGAACGGAACAGGATTTCTTCCAGATGCAAGCTGCCACAAGCTGGAAGCCTGGCTTCCCATGGAGCGCCAAAGGCCTCCTACAAACTGACATCAGGCACCTGGGCAGCTGACTTTACTTACCCCTGGAAACAGGCCATCTTTTGTTCCCAACTCCCGCAGCAGGGCACGTGGCCTCGGCCACCTACAATCCCGAACAGAACAGAATTACTTCCAGATGCAAGCTGCCACAAGCAGGAAGCCTGGCTTCCGATGGAGGAACAATTACCACCTGCAAACTGACATCAGGCACCTGGGCAGCTGACTTTACTTACCCCTGGAAACAGGCCATCCTTTTTGCCAAACTCCCTCTGCCGGACACCTGGCCACAGCACCGACAATCCCGAACGGAACAGGATTTTTTCCAGATGCAAGCTGCCACAAACTGGAAGACTAGCTTCCCTTAGAGGGCCAAAGGCCTCCTACAAACTGACATCAGGTACCTGGGCAGCTGACTTTACTTACCCCTGGAAACAGGCCATCATTTGTGCCCAACTCCCTCTGCCGGGCACCAGGCCTCGGCCACCTACAATCCCGAACGGAACAGGATTTCTTCCAGATGCAAGCTGCCACAAACTGGAAGACTAGTTTCCCTTGGAGGGCCAAAGGCCTCCTACAAACTGACATCAGGCACCTGGGCAGCTGACTTTACTTACCCCTGGAAACAGGCCATCCTTTGTGCCCAACTCTCTCTGCCGGGCACCTGGCCTCGGCCACCTACAATCCCGAACGGAACAGGATTTCTTCGCGATGCAAGCTGCCACAAACTGGAAGACTTGCTTGCCTTGGAGGGCCAAAGGCCTCCTACAAACTGACATCAGGCACCTGGGCAGCTGACTATACTTACCCCTGGAAACAGGCCATCCTTTGTTCCCAACTCCCTTAGCCGGGCACCAGGCCTCGGCCACCTACGATCCCAAACGGAACAGGATTTCTTCAAGATGGAAGCTACCACAAGCTGGAAGCCTGGCTGCTCATGGAGGGCCAAAGGTCTCCTACAAACTGACATCAGGCACCTGGGCAGCTGACTTTACTTACCCCTCTAAACAGGCCATCATTTTGTGCCCAACTCCCTCTGCCGGGCACCTGGCCTCGGCCACCTACGATCCTAAACGGGACAGGATTTCTTCCAGATGCAAGCTGCCACAAGCTGGAAGCCTGGCTTCCCTTAGCGGGCCAAAGGCCTGCTACAAACTGACATCAGACACCTGGGCAGCTGACTTTACTAACCCGGGAAAGAGGCCATCATTTGTTCCCAACTCCCTCTGCCGGGCACCTGGCCTCGACCACCTTCAATCCCGAACGGAACAGGACTTCTTCCAGATGTAAGCTGCCACAAAGTGGAAGACTTGTTTCCCTTGGAGGGCCAAAGGCCTCCTACAAACTGACATCAGGCACCTGGGCAGCTGACTTTACTTACCCCCTGGAAACAGGCCATCCTTTGTGCCCAACTGCCTCTGCCGGGCAGCAGGCCTCGGCCACCTACATTCCCAAACGGAACAGGATTTCTTCCAGATGAAAGCTGCCACAAGCTGGAAGCCTGGCTTGCCTTGGAGGGCCAAAGGCCTGCTACAAACTGACATCAGGCACCTGGGCAGCTGACTTTACTTACCCCTGGAAACAGGCCATCCTTTGTTCCCAACTCCCTCTGCCGGGCACTCGGCTTCGTGCACCTACAATCCCGAACGGAACAGGATTTCTTCCAGATGCAAGCTGCCACAAGCAGGAAGCCTGGCTTCCCATGGAGGGCCAAAGGCCTCCTACAAACTGACATCAGGCACCTGGGCAGCTGACTTTACTTACCCCTGGAAACAGGCCATCTTTTGTTCCCAACTCCCGCAGCAGGGCACCTGGCCTCGGCCACCTACAATCCCGAACAGAACAGAATTACTTCCAGATGCAAGCTGCCACAAGCAGGAAGCCTGGCTTCCGATGGAGGAACAATTACCACCTGCAAACTGACATCAGGCACCTGGGCAGCTGACTTTACTTACCCCTGGAAACAGGCCATCCTTTGTGCCCAACTCCCTCTGCCGGGCACCAGGCCTCAGCCACCTACAATCCCAAACGGAACAGGATTTCTTCCAGATGCAAGCTGCCACAAGCAGGAAGCCTGGCTTCCCATGGAGGGCCAAAGGCCTCCTACAAACTGACATCAGGCATCTGGGCAGCTGACTTTACTTTCCTCAGGAAACAGGCCATCATTTGTGCCCAACTCCCACTGCCGGGCACCCGGCTCCGTGCACCTATAATCCCGAACGGAACAGGATTTCTTCCAGATGCAAGCTGCCACAAGCTGGAAGCCTGGCTTCCCATGGAGGGCCAAAGGCCTCCTACAAACTGACATCAGGCACCTGGGCAGCTGACTTTACTTACCCCTGGAAACAGGCCATCATTTGTGCCCAACTCCCTCTGCCGGGCACCTGGCCTCGGCCACCTACAATCCCGAATGGAACAGCATTTCTTCCAGATGGAAGCAGCCACAAACTGGAAGACTAGCTTCCCTTAGAGGGCCAAAGGCCTCCTACAAACTGACATCAGGCACCTGGGCAGCTGACTTTACTTACCCCTGGAAACAGGCCATTCTTTGTGCCCAACTTCCTCTGCCGGGAACCAGGCCTCAGCCACCTACAATCCCGAACGTAACAGGATTTCTGCCAGATGCAAGCTGCCACAAGCAGGAAGCCTGGCTTCCCATGGAGGGCCAAAGGCCTCCTACAAACTGACATCAGGCACCTGGGCAGCTGACTTTACTTACCCCTGGATACAGGCCATCCTTTGTTCCCCACTCCGTCTGCCGGGCACCCGGCTTCAGCCACCTAAAATCTTGAACGGAACAGGACTTCTTCCAGATGCATGCTGCCACGAACTGGAAGACGAGCTTCCCTTGGGGGGCCATAGGCCTGCAACAAACTGACATCAGGCACCTGGGCAGCTGACTTTACTTACCCCTGGAAACAGGCCATCATCTGTTCCCAACTCCCTCTGCCGGGCACCTGGCCTCGGCCACCTACAATCCCGAACGGAACAGGATTTCTTCCAGATGCAAGCTGCCACAAACTGGAAGACTTGCTTCCCATGGAGGGCCAAAGGCCTCCTACAAACTGTCATCAGGCACCTGGGCAGCTGACTTTACTTACCCCTGGAAACAGGCCATCATTTGTGCCCAACTCCCTCAGCCGGGCACCAGGCCTCGGGCACCTACGATCCCTAACGGAACAGGATTTCTTCCACATGCAAGCTACCACAAACTGGAAGACTACCTTCCCTTAGAGGGCCAAAGGCCTCCTACAAACTGACACCAGGCACCTGGGCAGCTAACTTTACTTACCCCTGGAAACAGGCCATCCTTTCTGCCCAACTCCCTCTGCCGGGCACCAGGCCTCAGCCACCTACAATCCCAAACGGAACAGGATTGCTTCCAGATGCAGGCTGCCACAAGTTGGAAGCCTGGTTTCCCTTGGAGAGCCAAAGGTCTACTACAAACAGACATGAGGCACCTGGGCAGCTGAGTTTATTTACCCCTGGAAACAGGCCATCCTTTGTACCCAACTCCCTCAGCAGCGTACCTGGCGCCGGCCACCTACAATCCCGAACGGAACAGGATTTCTTCCAGATGCAAGCTGCCACAAGCAGGAAGCCTGGCTTCCCATGGAGGAACAATTGCCACCTGCAAACTGACATCAGGCACCTGGGCAGCTGACTTTACTTACCCCTGGATACAGGCCATCCTTTGTGCCCAACTCCCTCTGCCGGGCACCAGGCCTCGGCCACCTACAATCCCGAACGGAACAGGATTTCTTCCAGACGCAAGCTGCCACAAGCAGGAAGCCTGGCTTCCCATGGAGGGCCAAAGGCCTCCTACAAAGTGACATCAGGCACCTGGGGCAGCTGACTTTACTTACCCCTGGAAACAGGCCATCATTTGTGTCCAACTCCCTCTGCCGGGCACCAGGCGTCGGCCACCTACAATCCCGAACGAAACAGGATTTCTTCCAGATGCAAGGTGCCACAAACAGGAAGACTACCTTCCCATGGAGGGCCAAAGGCCTCCTGCAGACTGACATCAGGCACCTGGGCAGGTGACTTTACTTACCCCTGGAAACAGGCCATCGTTTGTGCCAAACTCCCTCTGCCGGGCACCTGGCCTTGGCCATCTACAATCCCGAACGGAACAGGATTTCTTCCAGATGCAAGCTGCCACAAAACGGAAGACTAGCTTCCCATGGAGAGCCAAAGGCCTCCTACAAACTGACATCAGGCACCTGGGCAGCTGACTTTATTTACCCCTGGAAACAGGCCATCCTTTGTGCCCAACTCCCTCTGCCGGGCACCAGGCCTCGGCCAACTACAATCCGAAACGGAACAGGATTTCTTCCAGATGCAAGCTGCCACAAGCAGGAAGCCTGGCTTCCCTTGGAGAGCCAAAGGCCTACTACAAACTGACATCAGGCACCTGGGCAGCTGAGTTTATTTACCCCTGGAAACAGGCCATCCTTTGTACCCAACTCCCTCAGCAGGGCACATGGCTCCGGCCACCTACAATCCCGAACGGAACAGGATTTCTTCCAGATGCAAGCTGCCACAAGCAGGAAGCCTGGCTTCCCATGGAGGAACAATTGCCACCTGCAAACTGACATCAGGCACCTGGGCAGCTGACTTTACTTACCCTTGGATACAGGCCATCCTTTGTGCCCAACTCCCTCTGCCGGGCAACAGGCCTCGGCCACCTACAATCCCGAACGGAACAGGATTTCTTCCAGATGCAAGCTGCCACAAGCAGGAAGCCTGGCTTCCCTTGGAGGGCCAAAGGCCTCCTACAAACTGACATCAGGCACCTGGGCAGATGACTTTACTTACCTCTGGAAACAGGCCATCCTTTGTTCCCAACTCCCTCAGCCGGGCACCAGGCCTCGGCCACCTACGATCCTAAACGGAACAGGATTTCTTCCAGATGCAAGCTGCCACAAACTGGAAGACTACCTTCCCTTATAGGGCCAAAGGCCTGCTACAAACTTACATCAGGCACCTGGGCAGCTGACTTTACTTTCCTCAGGAAACAGGCCATCATTTGTGCCCAACTCCCACTGCCGGGCACCCGGCTCCGTGCACCTATAATCCCGAACGGAACAGGATTTCTTCCAGATGCAAGCTGCCACAAGCTGGAAGCCTGGCTTCCCATGGAGGGCCAAAGGCCTCCTACAAACTGACATCAGGCACCTGGGCAGCTGACTTTACTTACCCCTGGAAACAGGCCATCCTTTGTGCCCAACTCCCTCTGCCGGGCACCAGGCCTCGGCCACCTACAATCCCGAATGGAACAGCATTTCTTCCAGATGGAAGCAGCCACAAACTGGAAGACTAGCTTCCCTTAGAGGGCCAAAGGCCTCCTACAAACTGACATCAGGCACCTGGGCAGCTGACTTTACTTACCCCTGGAAACAGGCCATTCTTTGTGCCCAACTTCCTCTGCCGGGAACCAGGCCTCAGCCACCTACAATCCCGAACGTAACAGGATTTCTGCCAGATGCAAGCTGCCACAAGCAGGAAGCCTGGCTTCCCATGGAGGGCCAAAGGCCTCCTACAAACTGACATCAGGCACCTGGGCAGCTGACTTTACTTACCCCTAAAAACAGGCCATCCTTTGTTCCCCACTCCGTCAGCCGGGCACCCGGCTTCAGCCACCTAAAATCTTGAACGGAACAGGACTTCTTCCAGATGCATGCTGCCACGAACTGGAAGACGAGCTTCCCTTGGGGGGCCATAGGCCTGCAACAAACTGACATCAGGCACCTGGGCAGCTGACTTTACTTACCCCTGGAAACAGGCCATCATCTGTTCCCAACTCCCTCTGCCGGGCACCAGGCCTCGGCCACTTACAATCCCGAACGGAACAGGATTTCTTCCAGATGCAAGCTGCCACAAACTGGAAGACTTGCTTCCCATGGAGGGCCAAAGGCCTCCTACAAACTGTCATCAGGCACCTGGGCAGCTGACTTTACTTACCCCTGGAAACAGGCCATCATTTGTGCCCAACTCCCTCAGCCGGGCACCAGGCCTCGGGCACCTACGATCCTTAACGGAACAGGATTTCTTCCACATGCAAGCTACCACAAACTGGAAGACTACCTTCCCTTAGAGGGCCAAAGGCCTCCTACAAACTGACACCAGGCTCCTGGGAAGCTAACTTTACTTACCCCTGGAAACAGGCCATCCTTTCTGCCCAACTTCCTCTGCCGGGCACCAGGCCTCAGCCACCTACAATCCCAAACGGAACAGGATTGCTTCCAGATGCAGGCTGCCACAAGTTGGAAGCCTGGTTTCCCTTGGAGAGCCAAAGGTCTACTACAAACAGACATGAGGCACCTGGGCAGCTGAGTTTATTTACCCCTGGAAACAGGCCATCCTTTGTACCCAACTCCCTCAGCAGCGTACCTGGCTCCGGCCACCTACAATCCCGAACGGAACAGGATTTCTTCCAGATGCAAGGTGCCACAAACAGGAAGACTACCTTCCCATGGAGGGCCAAAGGCCTCCTGCAGACTGACATCAGGCACCTGGGCAGGTGACTTTACTTACCCCTGGAAACAGGCCATCGTTTGTGCCAAACTCCCTCTGCCGGGCACCTGGCCTTGGCCATCTACAATCCCGAACGGAACAGGATTTCTTCCAGATGCAAGCTACCACAAAACGGAAGACTAGCTTCCCATGGAGAGCCAAAGGCCTACTACAAACTGACATCAGGCACCTGGGCAGCTGACTTTATTTACCCCTGGAAACAGGCCATCCTTTGTGCCCAACTCCCTCTGCCGGGCACCAGGCCTCGGCCAACTACAATCCGAAACGGAACAGGATTTCTTCCAGATGCAAGCTGCCACAAGCTGGAAGCCTGGCTTCCCTTGGAGAGCCAAAGGCCTACTACAAACTGACATCAGGCACCTGGGCAGCTGAGTTTATTTACCCCTGGAAACAGGCCATCATTTGTGCCCAACTCCCTCATCAGGGCACCTGGCTCCGGCCACCTACAATCCCGAACGGAACAGGATTTCTTCAAGATGCAAGCTGCCACAAGCAGGAAGCCTGGCTTCCCATGGAGGAACAATTGCCACCTGCAAACTGACATCAGGCACCTGGGCAACTGACTTTACTTACCCCTGGAAACAGGCCATCCTTTGTGCTCAACTCCCTCTGCCGGGCACCTGGCTTCAGCCACCTACAATCTTGAACGGAACAGGATTTTTTCAAGATTCAAGCTGCCTTGAACAGGAAGACTAGCATCACTTGGGGGGCCATAGGCCTGTAACAAACTGACATCAGGCACCTGGGCAGCTGACTTTACTTACCCCTGGAAACAGGCCATCCTTTGTGCCCAACTCCCTCTGCCGGGCACCAGGCCTCGGCCACCTACAATCCTGAACGGAACAGGATTTCTTCCAGATGCAAGCTGCCACAAACTGGAAGACTTGCTTCCCTTGGAGGGCCAAAGGCCTCCTACAAACTGACATCAGGCACCTGGGCAGCTGACTTTACTTATCCCTGGAAACAGGCCATCATTTGTGCCCAACTCCCTCTGCCGGGCACCTGGCCTCGGCCACCTACGATCCTAAACGGAACAGGATTTCTTCCAGATGCAAGCTGCCACAAACTGAAAGTCTACCTTCCCTTAGAGCGCCAAAGGCCTGCTACAAACTTACATCAGGCACCTGGGCAGCTGACTTTACTTACCCCTGGAAACAGGCCATCCTTTGTGCCCAACTCCCTCTGCCGGGAACCAGGCCTCAGCCACCTACAATCCCGAACGGAACAGTATTTCTGCCAGATGCAAGCTGCCACAAGCAGGAAGCCTGGCTTCCCATGGAGGGCCAAAGGCCTCCTACAAACTGACATCAGGCACCTGGGCAGCTGACTTTACTTACCCCTGGAAACAGGCCATCCTTTGTGCCCAACTCCCTCTGCCGGGCACCTGGCCTCGGCCACCTACAATCCCGAACGAAACAGCATTTCTTCCAGATGCAAGCTGACACAAGCTGGAAGCCTGGCTTCCCATGGAGGGCCAAAGGCCTGCTACAAACTGACATCAGACACCTGGGCAGCTGACTTTACTAACCCCTGGAAAGAGGCCATCATTTGTGCCCAACTACCTCAGCCGGGCACCTGGCCTCGACCACCTTCAATCCCGAACGGAACAGGACTTCTTCCAGATGCAAGCTGCCACAAACTGGAAGACTACCTTCCCTTTGCAGGCCAAAGGCCTCTTACAAACTGACATCAGGCACCTGGGCAGCTGACTTTACCTACCCCAGGAAACAGGCCATCCTTTGTTTCCAACTCCCTCTGCCGGGAAGCAGGCCTCGGCCACCTACAATCTTAAACGGAACAGGATTTCTTCCAGATGAAAGCTGCCACAAGCTGGAAGCCTGGCTTCCCTTGGAGGGCCAAAGGCCTCCTACAAAGTGACATCAGGCACCTGGGCAGCTGACTTTACTTACCCCTGGAAACAGGCCATCCTTTGTTCCCAACTCCCTCTGCCGGGCACCCGGCTCCGTGCACCTACAATCCCGAACGGAACAGGATTTCTTCCAGATGCAAGCTGCCACAAGCTGGAAGCCTGGCTTCCCATGGAGCGCCAAAGGCCTCCTACAAACTGACATCAGGCACCTGGGCAGCTGACTTTACTTACCCCTGGAAACAGGCCATCTTTTGTTCCCAACTCCCGCAGCAGGGCACGTGGCCTCGGCCACCTACAATCCCGAACAGAACAGAATTACTTCCAGATGCAAGCTGCCACAAGCAGGAAGCCTGGCTTCCGATGGAGGAACAATTACCACCTGCAAACTGACATCAGGCACCTGGGCAGCTGACTTTACTTACCCCTGGAAACAGGCCATCCTTTTTGCCAAACTCCCTCTGCCGGACACCTGGCCACAGCCACCGACAATCCCGAACGGAACAGGATTTTTTCCAGATGCAAGCTGCCACAAACTGGAAGACTAGCTTCCCTTAGAGGGCCAAAGGCCTCCTACAAACTGACATCAGGTACCTGGGCAGCTGACTTTACTTACCCCTGGAAACAGGCCATCATTTGTGCCCAACTCCCTCTGCCGGGCACCAGGCCTCGGCCACCTACAATCCCGAACGGAACAGGATTTCTTCCAGATGCAAGCTGCCACAAACTGGAAGACTAGTTTCCCTTGGAGGGCCAAAGGCCTCCTACAAACTGACATCAGGCACCTGGGCAGCTGACTTTACTTACCCCTGGAAACAGGCCATCCTTTGTGCCCAACTCTCTCTGCCGGGCACCTGGCCTCGGCCACCTACAATCCCGAACGGAACAGGATTTCTTCGCGATGCAAGCTGCCACAAACTGGAAGACTTGCTTGCCTTGGAGGGCCAAAGGCCTCCTACAAACTGACATCAGGCACCTGGGCAGCTGACTATACTTACCCCTGGAAACAGGCCATCCTTTGTTCCCAACTCCCTTAGCCGGGCACCAGGCCTCGGCCACCTACGATCCCAAACGGAACAGGATTTCTTCAAGATGGAAGCTACCACAAGCTGGAAGCCTGGCTGCTCATGGAGGGCCAAAGGTCTCCTACAAACTGACATCAGGCACCTGGGCAGCTGACTTTACTTACCCCTCTAAACAGGCCATCATTTGTGCCCAACTCCCTCTGCCGGGCACCTGGCCTCGGCCACCTACGATCCTAAACGGGACAGGATTTCTTCCAGATGCAAGCTGCCACAAGCTGGAAGCCTGGCTTCCCTTAGCGGGCCAAAGGCCTGCTACAAACTGACATCAGACACCTGGGCAGCTGACTTTACTAACCCCGGGAAAGAGGCCATCATTTGTTCCCAACTCCCTCTGCCGGGCACCTGGCCTCGACCACCTTCAATCCCGAACGGAACAGGACTTCTTCCAGATGTAAGCTGCCACAAAGTGGAAGACTTGTTTCCCTTGGAGGGCCAAAGGCCTCCTACAAACTGACATCAGGCACCTGGGCAGCTGACTTTACTTACCCCTGGAAACAGGCCATCCTTTGTGCCCAACTGCCTCTGCCGGGCAGCAGGCCTCGGCCACCTACATTCCCAAACGGAACAGGATTTCTTCCAGATGAAAGCTGCCACAAGCTGGAAGCCTGGCTTGCCTTGGAGGGCCAAAGGCCTGCTACAAACTGACATCAGGCACCTGGGCAGCTGACTTTACTTACCCCTGGAAACAGGCCATCCTTTGTTCCCAACTCCCTCTGCCGGGCACTCGGCTTCGTGCACCTACAATCCCGAACGGAACAGGATTTCTTCCAGATGCAAGCTGCCACAAGCAGGAAGCCTGGCTTCCCATGGAGGGCCAAAGGCCTCCTACAAACTGACATCAGGCACCTGGGCAGCTGACTTTACTTACCCCTGGAAACAGGCCATCTTTTGTTCCCAACTCCCGCAGCAGGGCACCTGGCCTCGGCCACCTACAATCCCGAACAGAACAGAATTACTTCCAGATGCAAGCTGCCACAAGCAGGAAGCCTGGCTTCCGATGGAGGAACAATTACCACCTGCAAACTGACATCAGGCACCTGGGCAGCTGACTTTACTTACCCCTGGAAACAGGCCATCCTTTTTGCCAAACTCCCTCTGCCGGGCACCTGGCCACAACCACCTACAATCCCGAACGGAACAGGAGTTGTTCCAGATGCAAGCTGCCACAAACTGGAAGACTAGCTTCCCTTAGATGGCCAAAGGCCTCCTACAAACTGACATCAGGCACCTGGGCAGCTGACTTTACTTACCCCTGGAAACAGGCCATCATTTGTGCCCAACTCCCTCTGCCGGGCACCAGGCCTCGGCCACCTACAATCCCGAACGGAACAGGATTTCCTCCAAATGCAAGCTGCCACAAACTGGATAACTAGTTTCCCTTGGAGGGCCAAAGGCCTCCTACAAACTGACATCAGGCACCTGGGCAGCTGACTTTACTTACCCCTGGAAACAGGCCATCCTTTGTGCCCAACTCCCTCTGCCGGGCACCTGGCCTCGGCCACCTACAATCCCGAACGGAACAGGATTTCTTCCAGATGCAAGCTGCCACAAACTGGAAGACTTGCTTGATTTGGAGGGCCAAAGGCCTCCTACAAACTGACATCAGGCACCTGGGCAGATGACTTTACTTACCCCTG